>NC_142111.1:7169310-7320344 GCF_056152115.1 Neolamprologus brichardi
CTTTCCATTCCTAATTCAGACTCCAATTTACCAAGCATATCATCAAGTCTAAAGTGAATTAGGTTTTGGGGGGAAAAGAAGACACCAAAACAGCTGGAGACAATCACTGAAGTCACACTCTATTTTTTCAGGAAGATGGATAGTGATTAGAACAGGAACAAGTGGTTTGTTTATTGAGTTTGCTACTGCAGTGATGTGAGGAGCAGACTCGCTGTGTCAGGTGGTGGTAATAGAGGAGCCTATTTCTTAAGAGGGAAGCTCGGTTCATCTGTTCTTAAATGTCAACGGGGAATGAAGCAGCAGTGCAGTGTGGTTCATCTAAAGTGACAGGAAAACAGCTGGCCTCGCCCGGCTCATTTTACTGGAGTAAACAGCTCATAATACAACATTTAAAGACTGTAATTAGCGCGGGTCCGCAAACAGACCTGACCCATCTTCACATCGTTTGCCCATCTGCGAAGATGAGTCATAGCGAGTGTGTAAGGAAGCATTAATGTGATACGTTACACTAATAGCACCTGGAGAACTGCTGAAAGAAAAGCTCAACAGTAATAAGGACTAATACTTCTTTTTTAAAGACTATTGGCCTTTAGTGGCCGATACCATCTCATGTTCTCTCTCTTTGTGGACTTGCGTGTGTGCGCACACACACACACACACACACACACACACACACACACACACATATGGAGAGCCTAATGTGTTCTCAGTCTAATAGCTCTTTCATTAATGCCAATCCAAAGACGAATGGATTGAATAAGCACCCCAAATCTATCTGTCTGTTTGGGTTTAGAAACGCTCCTGCTTCCTCATTGCTTGCTGGCATTTATGTACTCTGACGTGGCTGGAGAGAGGCGGAGATGGATACAATAGACTGCAGATTGACAAAATAGGGCACAATGACCTGAAAAAGGGCTAAATGTGGAAACAGGGTATATGTTAAGATGCAGTTAACAGAAATTTTGACAAAACCATTACATAAAAAATGGAGAGCTTGATTGTGCATTTTCTGGTAAACGAGGATTGTGAACTTTTATTTTGTTGGTTTTTTTTGGATAATTTTTGTGGGCGGAATAGCAACGGATTTTTGTTTGGCTTCCTACACAGCTAAACAGAACATTAATAACATTTCAGCTCTTCAGACATGGACTGAACTCTTGAGTTTCGCAGCCTTTCCGTCCTTTCCGGAGGCTTCGGGACCAAAAGAGAGTAATCAGAGAGCTTTGATTACAATTGCATATTCATGTACTGATGGGTAAAAATTAATCTGCTCACCCTGGCCCATGTCCATTGTCACAGACGAGCATCGGTGGTGTGTGTTAATTACGGGCCCTAAACACGTGGGGGGCGATGTAGCATAGCGGTGACATGCATCTGTGCGTGGCGCTCGCGGGGTCTCTAATCAAGTTTTGCATTCCAATTTCCTGGCGATGCCCTCTCTTTTAACAGGGGTCAAGCCTCCTTCGATAATTTGTTTGGCTGCCGGATGGGTGAGCAGGGGTAGTCTGGCTGGTGTGTGTCTGTGTGAGAGGATTTTCCCCTGATTATTGTAAAGTTGTCGTTTTTTTTTGTTGATATTTCTTAAAGAGCTACTAACTGAAAATTTGTCTCAATTTCTGAATTTCATGTCTAAATGCTGCTTTGAAGGATTGGCCACGCTGCCAAAAGTGAAATATTTGGAGGATGCATTGATTTTGTGTGTGTGTCTGTGCGTGGTGATGTAGGTAGGATGATGGGCGGCAGTGTGGGAGGGGTATGACTGGAGTGTGTGTGTGTGTGTGTGTGTGGGTGGTGTGGCTGATGGAGGGAGCTCTCTAAATAACAATGGTCTGTCTGAAATCCTGGAATAAGTTACATGTCTCTCCTCGGTGTGCGCGTTCGTGCGAACACATCTCCCCCTGTGCTTATGTGACAGGACGTGAACATAGGAGGATAAGACATCTATTTTAACGTCTTTTGTCGAGTCAAATGCCAGAAGAGAAAAACGAAACACAAAGTGGGCTGCTGCCGTGCTGCGTTCCAAACCATTTTCAGTGCGCCGAAAGAGCCGAAAAGCTAATAATCACTGAGAAAAAAATGCCACAGAGCAGCCGTCCTAACCTTACAGATAAATCAAACACACGTTGTCATAACCGGCTGATGGCGTAAGTGCTAACATTTTTTCCCCGTTTCTAACATTGCTGTTTTCCTGCAAGTCAGAACCTCGGTGGGTATTTTTTTTTTGCATCCTCCAAAACTCTTTGCCCCTTTTGAGGGCCCTGTTTCCATAGCAACAAGGGTTTTTTGCGTGCGTGCGTGCGTGTGTGTGTGTGTGTGTCCAGCTCGACTTGTTGCATTTTGTGATGCTCACAAGCACTGAGCTGCGTCTCATGCTTCAGAGGACAGCAGCGCAGGGTAAAAGAGTGCAGCAGGTTTGTGGTTTCTTTTCAGGATAACTGGAATATTACCACACGTCTCCAGTCAGCATGTGCAGACGAGAGACGCTGGCTGACTATCAATGACATCTGAAACTGCTGCAAATGGCTGCTCTGCCTCGTGAATGTACTGTTATTTTCTTGTCTTCCCCTTGTCATTTTCTTTTTTGTTTTGTTTTTTTAATTTGCATTGATCAATACAGCAGCAGCTCTGCTCTGCCTAACAACATCTCTCTCATCCAGCCAGTTATCACAGTTTACCGAGCATGGCATATCCCGCTGACTCTCTTCCCCATCCTCCCTCTGTGGCTTCTGTCCTTTTTGACTCTATTTCAAGATACCTGTCACCAAATGTGCACATGTATTCCTGCAGGTGTTGAGCCACTTATTGGACTGTCTGCTAATGTGCATAACCCTTCTCCCTTCTCCTTGAAACTTCTCCCAGTTCACCTCAGCTTCACTTGCCTATACATCCTAGACGTGCCACTTCATCTTACCCCTCCACCCACACCCGCGTCCCGTCTCCCAGACAGTCATTTGTCACCTGTATCTCCTGTTGATGATAACATCTGTCTGTTGGAAAATCAGTCGTCTGCCGTGTATCAAAGCGTAGAGAGGCTCATATACAGGTAGATAGCGTTGTCATCCTTCCACCTGTCAAAGCCAGCCCTCCCACTGTCTCCTCCCATTCTTCTCCTTTCCTGTGATGCCCTTGAGTCCTGACATTAAAGTCAGAAGAGTCGCCACACACATGAAAACAAAATGCAAAAACACTAATTCCTTGTGCATTACGGCGGCAGATATAATGTAACAGCTAATGTAGCTAATGATCATGTTGTAATTGCAGCTAACAATAATGTTTCTCATTATGTGCTGCAAATGTTAAATGTGTAATAGGGTGCTAAGTAAAACCACACTGCTTAACAGAGATGGGCAGTAACGCGTTACTGTAATCCGATTACTTTTTTCAAGTAACGAGTAAAGTAAGGGATTACTATTGCAAAAACGGTAATTAGATTTCCGTTACTTCCCGTAGGAACGCTGCGTTACTGCGTTACTAAAACCCTGATTTTTTTGCGAGAATGTCTCATGACAGTGACGTAAGCAAGTGCAACGTTTGTGGCAACAGCTGTGTGCAGATCAACAATGGATAATATATCGAGTGCGGAGAGAGTATGAGCGTGCAGCGTTTAAAGCGTGGAAGTACTGACCTTATTTTGAGTTTGAGTCCATAAAAAGTGACAAAAACATTAGTGTCCGCTGTTCATTGCGTGGGAAGAAAACTTCTTTTTCCAGCGAAAAAAACCCTAAACTTCCGAGCAAGTACCGACAGTGCGCTACCACGTAATGGGAAACTCACAGACAAACTCGCGGATTCTTCCAGTGACCGCTGCGGCTCACCTGACCCAGGGCAAACCTCCGCCTTCCGCACTCCTGCTTTACAGGTGAAAATAGAGCAAAAGGACAGCTGAGTCTTTGATTTTATTTATTTTTGCTTTGTTTCACTTGCATCTATTTGAAAGACTGAGCGTAAACACAAAAAATATTTTATGTGCTGGAATGTGCAGAAAATAGGTTTAAATGCTAAACAATCAGTCAGAGAATGTTGCATATAATTTAATGTTTGCTTGATGCATAAAGTTAAAAGATTAAAACTAATAAAACAAGTTTTAAAAAGAGACTTCCATTTGATCACATTTTGTATGATGGATTATGCAGAAAAAGTAGAATTGGGCTGAAAGATCTATCGCTTTCTTTTTAAGTAACTAGGTAATTAAGTAACTAAGTAATTAATTACTTTTGAAAAAGTAATCAGTAAAGTAACAGGATTACTTTTTTGGGGAAGTAATCAGTAATTAGTTACTGATTACTTTTTCAAGTAACTTGACCAACACTGCTGCTTAATGTCAAATATAATGGTGTAATTTACATGATTTGAGTTTTTAAACTAGATTATGGAATTATACCATTGACTAATGCAATACTGAATAACAATGCATTATCTTAGCATACAGAGTAATGTGTTAGGCAAATATTTTTGTTGCAGCCACTATATGATAGAATACTATGGAAAAGTTATATGCACTTTATATGTTTAGGTTCTTATCGATCGCACAACACCTGGTAAAGATCGGAGTGGTGTCAAATTCAATCTGCAGACCAAGATTTAAAAAAGAATAAAAAAAAGTTTAAACAAAGTATTTTACCAGACAGAATGAAGAAATGACAGGAGATGCTCTGTTTATGGTTTATGGTATATCATTAACCTTTTCCTGACATCAGTGAAAAATAATAAAAGGGATCAATGAAAAAGAAATCCTAAGGAAAATTCTGTTTACATCCACTAGCAGGCTAGGGCTTTACTGTGTGGTGTTAGCATGTTCCTCCTGTGCTTACATGTCTTCTCTCTGTCTCCAAATCATTGAGAAAATGGTTGAAATGGCTAAAGCAAAGAATGCTATGCTGCTAGTACAAAGTGGAGGGAAGTTTTCAGCTAATGCTAGCATAAGCTAGCTTAGCGTGGTGCATCTATAGTTCACAGTTGACTAAATTGGGAGGCTAAAGTTTTGGTTACAGGTTAATGTAGAAGTCTAGTTAAAAAAAAACAAACAAAACAAAACAAAACTGAATAGCCAACTTGTTAGAGTGACTAAGTAAACACGAAATGTGGAGATAGAAGTGAAAATATCATTTTTTGTTTATTAAAAGTTTAGCCGTTAGTTCTCTTTGAACTGACGGGTTGAAGATGTTTTTTTTACACATACGTTTATCTCTGTTTCAAAGTTTTATGGGGATTGACCCTTGATGGGGAGGCTGGGGCTCAGGAGGTAGAGCAGGTCATCTACTAATGAGAGGGTTAGTGGTTCTGCATGCCGAAGTATCCTTGGGCAAGATAATGAACCCGAAGTTGGTCTGAGATGCATCCATCAGACACACTTCAGTAAATGGGTGTGAATGTTAGATAGACAGCACTTAACTGTAAAAAAAACAGTATGAATGTGTGTGACTGGGTGTATGAGGAGTGTTGTATAAAGTGCTTTGAGTGTTGGAATAGAGTAGAATAGCGCTATATTAGAACCGGCTCGTTTACCATCTTGGCCTCTATGAACATAATAGTTAGATTTATGTTATCTTGGCATGTGGATGGATGGTGCTGGGATGGCATTATTTCACTCTCTTAAAGAATATTCCAGAGCATCATATGCTAAGGGAGATATGACAGAAAGCAAAAAAGAATATTTAACCGTAAAATGTAAAATTGTCAGAGGAACTGTGTCAAGTTCTCCAAGATGCTCGGAACAGGTAGGCTATACCAATATTTTTTAACTTTAACATGAACACAAAGTATTCATAAAGTTACTAAAAAAAGCAAAAAATCATTTGCACTTACTTTAAGTGCTAAAATGTTTGCAGGTACCTTAATACCATATTACTGTCGACAAGTATTATTGCAATAATTCAATTTTAAACTATTTTCAATGTTTTGTTTGGGACAAAAACATCTCAAATAATTCAGGACTAGGAAATTCATGTTAGTGGGAATGAAGCTGTTTATTTATATATGTATTTTAAATATGCCTTATCAACTATTTGACAGATTGTTGCATAACTTGGTCCAGACGTTCATGCTGGCCTTATGATAAAAGCAGTGGACAAATAATGTAAAGTCAAAGATGGATCAAGAGTGCTGTAATTGATACACATTTTGAGGTGCTCACATTAAAGCTGTGCTGTCCAGTTTAGCTGAGAATCATCAGTTAATGGACGGAGAGATGTGGGACTTTTTGTGCTAAAGCCCTGATGGAAAATCGGAGTTGTTAAGAGAATAAGTAAGATGTATTGGCCCAGCAGTGAGTTTTCCCTTAGCCAAGTGCAATGGGGGTGTTGGACTGAACCCTACTATTTGGCATTCAGGCAAGTAAAAAACAAGGCAGGCAGTGCGACAATTAGGCTAATGGCAGTTGAGAATGGGCTCAGTGACTGGCTCGCAGTTTAATTGTTGTGAGATGGAGGAGGAGAAGCAGAATGACCGTGATGGGGATTTCAAGGTGGGGTTGTTGTAAAGATCCCAGCCCAGTCAGGTGTGCCAAACAGAGCAGAACAGTTGGCCAGGCATAGCAGATTCTGGAACAGCACAACTTGGCTCAGGTCTGATGTAACCTGCTGCCATTTCTAACTGCCAGTGTGGGAAAACGCAGGGGAGAGAGAAGATGGAAGGCAGCACGGAGGGATTGGAGGTTGTTTTGGGAGGGCCGGGAGCAAACGACTGAGGGATAAGAAACTGAGAGAAGACAGAAGTGGGAGGAATTAGAAGCAGCAGGGTAAGTGGTGATCAGAATTTGGGAAAGATGGTGGAAGAGAAAATAACTAATGGATCCAAGAAGCAAGTGGGTAATAAACAGCCATAGCAGAACGAGCATGTAGTAGGAGGAAAATGAAAAATTACCAGATGAATGAAATTCAAAGTTTAATGTTTCTCTTAGGATGAATTGTACTGTGGCAATCTGTTAACTTTTCAAACTATTGTGTCATCAGGTCTGCACTGTAAAATGACAACTAGCATTTGTTAGTCTCAGTAAAATGTTCAATAAATAAATATTTACACTGGCAGCAAGTAAAAGTTTGCCAGTCCAACAAACGTGAAGTTGCACAAAGCTTACATAACAAGGATTTCTGAGTTACACAGACGACTACGGAAGTTTCCCTTGAGGAAGCCTTGCAGTTAACGGCATCATGCGTGTGCGCCACCTTGTGGCGGGGGTGCGATGTGCATGAGCTTTTGCATTAGCCTGAGCATCAAACTGATTGCTGGTAAAACTTGAATGCATATACAAGTTTTAACTTGCATATGCACACACACTCACACTTTAGCTTTCAGTACACATGTTAACACCTCAATTATTGGGCCGTATTTCTTTAGAAGAAAGAACACAACACAACAAAATCCCAGGGGAGCACCCTTTTTATGACAGGCCTGATCCCTTGATCATACCTGCATCACGGCAAAAATACACAAAATAAAACTCCTTATTATTATGTTGTGACACACGAATGATGGCACCAACCACACAGTTCGCTTGATGTTTTTATTTGGTTTTTATTTGAAATGTAATTGGCTGATGGAGCCACACCCCACCAAGTACCCCATCACCCAACCTAGGTCGGGGAGCCGTCTGACCTAGCCAACCCCCCTCCACCCCACCCCCATGGGGGGAGGGGGAAATTGGCCACGACCACCTGCGTCCCCAGCCCATGGACCAGTGGCAGGAATGAGTTGGATCAGGGGGCCGTCCGCGTGGCAAGTGGGGAGACATAATTGGCCGATGGAGCTCCGGTGTGTCTCAGCCTCCCCTGCAGCCAAGCCACAAGCCACACACCGCCACAGACGCACTTCCAGTTTACGTGCTGTGTGAACAACTAGCATGCTTTCACTACTCTGTAATACTACTCTGGCGGGGGTGTCACGGTACAATCCAACAGCGCCTGTGACCTCACAAGGAATAACGTGACTAGTTAAACAAAAATCCAAGTTGTCAGAACTTGTGTCTCCATCTTAGTGAAATCTGACTGAAGTCAGCACAAGCTGATAAAAGCTCATGTTGAATCAGGTCCACTTGACGTTTTAAGTGTTTCTGCTTTACAGTTTACATTTAACTTTATCAGCTGCTTACTTGTGAAAGCATTCGGTCAGTAAATGGACCATCCAGGCTAAACTGTACTTTGTATGCTTATGATGAAATTTTAGCATTATTTCACACAAAGTGTTTATTGTGCCGAAAGGCAGTAACAAATATGCTATATATAGAATATAAAGGAGCAAAAGATGACCTGTTAAACTAAAAACATATCTAAGGCTTTAATAGATCTAATGAAGTATTTCCATCAAGTCTTGGTGGAGTGTAAACCAGTTTGGACTCTGGTTGAATGTTAATGTTGCGCTGAGTTTACGAGCAACGAGTAATCAGAGTTGCCTGCTGTGGCCTTATTCTGGTGTCAGAGTGTAAGAATATTACCAGAATTCGAGAAAAGCAGTGCCTCAGGCAGGGAGCTCTAATGTTTACTCATTAATGTATTTGCCAAAGCAAATTAGTGGTATAAACATATTTTCCAGGAGACAGATGATGATAGAGGATCCTCTTCTGAGCAGGTGGCTGTGAAGACCGCTTCTCCTTCATCCTTCCCCTCATTGATTGTGTGCAACCCGCGGTGGTGCGAAGCACAAGCACGGGGCTGTCAACCGTGATGATCGACAGAATTGAATTAGCCGCGATGCACTTAGTGGACACGGAAAGCAGATACTCTGTTGGGCATTTGTGATTAGATTGAAAATGGTGTCATCTCATTTAAGGCTCCTCCAAATGCCTGCTCCCTGGTCACCTCTTATAAATGTCAAAACTTGGTCAGTAGTTCCCAAAGCCAGTTGTAACTATGAAATATTTGTCTGAAAGGGAAACTGCTGAGAAGTAAGCGGAGTAATAAAAAGGTGGGATGCTGGTGGGTGACTTACAATACTATGTTTTAAGACACACTCCTTCAATAAATTGACTCAAAATCAGGTTTTGATCCCGTTTGAATATCTGGGAGAAACTGGGACAGATATAGACTCTATAGCTGATGAAAACATTTGCACTATAGGCAAAATACAAAGTACTAAACTAACCCTGGGGAAGGAACCACTAGAGACCAAAGACAGGGAACTAAAGAGTACACTCTGACTAAAACAACAGGGAAGACTGGGACACCATATACACAGGAGGGTGATTGGGGGAAGATGAGACACATGGGAAACACAGGAAGTAAATCATGACTAATGAGACAAGGGAAGTCAAACTCAACATAATGCACACGAGACAAGAGGCTATAACAATAAAACAGGAATCATAACTAACACTGAGACTGAGACAAAGACACCCAAACAGATCAAAGATGAACATAGAGACCAAACAGACACGAGACACTAAATTCATAAAGCAATAACAAGCCATAACCCAGCGGTCCCCAACCTTTTCTGCCCCACGGACCGGTTTAATGTCCGACAATATTTTCTCGGACTGGCCTTTAAGGTGTCGCGGATAAATACAACAAAATAAAACGATACGACCAAGACAAAAACTGGTATTTTGTAAATATAATAATAAACCCGAATTCACTCTGTAATTGTGTAACTTTATTAGCAGCGTCCTCCTGAAATGCGCCAACAACATTGAGAGCGACATCCTCCTCTCTGCCCGTTAATGCTCTCTGGTCGCTATGGTAACACATAAAATATTTCTTTCAAAATAAGACACACAACTACAACACGGGAAAAGACAGAGTTAACGATTAAAGGCCCGAAAACCATAAATTTCACACCTGAGCCTCAACTCACCAAACGACTCACTGTACTGGTGTACTGGTCCGTGGCCCGAGGGTTGTGGACCGCTTATCCACTCTACAGCCTGGTGAAAACCAAAGCTTTCATAGGATTCTATGCACAGTACACCCAAGGATTCATGAGTTTTTAGCAGCAAAACAGTCTTTTTTAACATGACTGTACATAACATATGGTAAGTTTCTGAGCTGCAATGTCAAGAGCAAAATATGGATCTGAGGTAGATCTGACCCACTCCCTACATCGTTCTCTCTATGGGAACAGGTTGTAGGTTGTGGTGGTTACCATTTGTGCCTTTATGGGACAGTGACTGTGTAAATTAAAAATTGGGATACTAAAGCATTGCAGCACTGCTTGAGCATGTTGTTGCATCTTTAAAAAAGGTGAACATATGCCAGTTATCTGTTGTAGTTTGGGTCATTTCTTTTTTTTTTTTCTACGAGAGCATTCAAAAACCCACTGAGGCTCAGACCACCGCTGTGTGCAAACATCCGTGGGCTGCCTGTGTGAGGTCCGTTCCACAGCGCAGCCAATTTTCCAGTGTCATCCTGGTGACGGTTATTTGCAGCAGTGAGGGCTGTTTGTCCACTCATGGAGCTGATATGGCTCTGAGGCAGCTGTTCAAATTAACTGTGATGTGGGTAGGACTTAATATAAACATGCTACTGTGATTTTTATAGAGACAAATGAACACTGTCAGGTCTGCTGTGCCAAGCGTTGCTGGTGAAAGGATAACGCCGGTTTCCTTTGGTATGCTGATACAATCACCCTTAATGCGACAGCTAAATTCTTTTTTTAAATTACCCTTTTCTTTTCTTTCCCAACTTTACTGGCAGAGAAAGTAATCACTTTGAAGCTGAATGGAAATTGGATTCTGCTTGATTAAATCATACCGAACACATCAGAGGAAGCACTCGTCAAAACGCAGCAAATTGGCGGTCGCCTGAGAAGCGACGATTCGGGTTGAAGTTAATATACTGAACCACGTGGACGTGAGTTTAAGTTTACATTAATGTTCTCTGGAGAGCACTTCTTTGAGTAGCGCAGATGCTTGTTTGTGGCTGTAGTTTTACTTCCCTTCTCCAACCTGTTTCTCCTGAGAATCGTCTTTGTGCATACTCCCGGCAGGAGACTTTGGAGAGAAAATCTTGGCAGGAGCTTCTGTCTCCAAAAACTTTTGTGGTCCAGTGCTTGAATTATTTAAAAGGGAAGTTAAGGCTCTGGATTCAAACTTTTTTTTCTTCCTCCAGTATTGGAGGAGAAGGCGGCAGCAGCAGCAGAGGAGGAAGAGGCTGTTAAGGGTTTGTGCGATGGGTTTATTTTCTCTCAGCCAAGCCACAAGCTGGGTATCTGGACCAATAGAATAGCATTAAGCATTAGCCTGACTGCTGTCCTCTCCCTATTGCTCAAACAGATGTGCCATAACAATCATCCCATACGCACAGAGGGTGTGTGTTTGTGTGTCTGTTAGTGTGATTGAAAATGAAAAAGATTCTGATAGGACAGGATGGAACGAAAGGAGAGAAAATGGGTAAAGAGGAGCGAAGCAGAGGATAGCATATTACACTCAAACAGAGAATTTAGGACCTCCAACTGCCATCTCTGTCACCAATCACAGACCTATTCTCTCATGTTTGCGCAATGCAACAGTCCAGCATCTCATTTGAGATGTACTTCATCAGAGCTGCCTTCTACAGCCAGCCAAATGGACCAACCATCCAGGCCTTTGTTCTTGGACTAAACTGAAGCGTTTCCAAGCCAGGTCTGTGTGCTCCCAGTGGTGTGTGAAGGACTCTTAATGCTAGGATCCATTTCAGTGATACAGATGTTGCCATCGTGTAGTCAAGGTAACGGCCAAATCTGATGGGACTGATAAAGTGGCTGGACAATTGTAAAAGAAAGGCTTCTTTGATAGCATGTAGCAGAGAAAACAATTGCCATTTTTAGCACTGCTGTTAATGACTGCTGCACAGACGTTGTAGCTGGTGTTGGTGCAGCGTTCACAATCAAAGGAGCACGTGTCCCCAACCTGTAGCCTTGGCTGACCCACTTCAGCTCTGTGCTGCACATTCACTTTCCTAATTGCCCACCTGTGGGCATGCTAATTGGCTTAGTACACTGATTTTAATCAGGGAGAGTACCACGATTAAGGCCCCAAGACTGCCTCCATAAAGTAAAGGCATGGCAAAAAACGCCAAAGAGAGAAAGGAAGGACTTTGAAAGGTGTTTGAAATGACTGTTTAGCAAATGAAAACAAAGTACTTGTGGCATTTTGAGCCACCTCGCACGCAAGCGAGTACTTAATGATCCACATTAAAGCAGAGATTTATTAAGGAATCTGTAGAAGGCTATTAGCTACGCCTTTGATTTATTCATCGGGGGACTGAAGCAGCACAATAAAAATGGAAATAACTCCTGGCCTTTTTAGACTACTGCTCAAGGGAACACCCAAACAGAATAAGAATTTGGATCCAGAGGGTGTCTGTATCTTGTTGGGAGATGATAGCTAGTTAGAGGTTTCGGTCCATGATGGCATAATCAGTGATGGTGCAGGACTGCAATAAATTGACTCTGCACCGATCCACTGTGCACAGAAGGTCCTAATGCAAATTGAATTATGTATAAACTTATTCATAATGCTAATTTTTCACTTTCTCTTTGCTTAATGAACCAAACACAAAAGAATCTCTGATTTTTTATTTATTTATATAGTTTTTATAGGTATAAATTTAATGTAGTAGAGGCAAATGCCCAATCTCCCTGAGCATTCGGTCACTTATTAGTCATCTGATCCTACTTTCTAACAGCTTTCTTGTTCTGTATCCAAACCCACGCCTGGTTTTGCAGGTTTCTTTCTTCCTACAGTGCTTGCACATAGGGAACATGCCATTGTTGGGGCTCTCTCTGCATTATTGTTGGGTCCGTAGTATAAAGCGCCTTGAGGCGACTGCTGTTGTTGTGATTTGGCACTATATAAATGAGTGAACTGAATTGAATTTCTATTAAGAAAAACTGGAATAATGACTTTTCTGTTATAATACCTTTTTTCTTTATAAAGCATGACAGATCTCCACACTCTTTCAGTGAAGTGATTGCTTTTCAATACCTTAAAGATCAGCGCTGGCGGCTCTACAAAATGAACATTATTTTCAACACGTTTTTTAGCATCATGGGCTTTATGATCTGGTCCCTTTCATTATTTATACGCTGATCAAAACAAATACTTGTAATACAATATGCAATTGACCGCAGATTAATTAAGTGTTGCGATCTTCTGCCCATACTAATTAGATTATACTTGAAGCTTCTTGTGTGTTTTCGCTGTGTGATTACATATTACAGCATCTGCCGTTTCATTTACCAGTGAATATTTTCAGAGGTTATACGTCTTTTTTGTTTTGCAAAAGTCTAATTTGACTTTGGTTGCTGATTAATTTCCCAACTCTTTTCAACAAAATGATATGGATTAATTCTCAGCATGCCTTACACATCTTGCAAAACTCTTGATGAAAAATGCCGAAAAGGAACCTGAATGCTGTAAACTGAATTTTCTTTTAATGTTTGGTATTTCTTTAATAACTTTCTTTCTTTAACAACCGTTTTATATGTGATATAAAGGCACAGTGCTACTCTATTATTAAAGTAGCATATTATTGTGCACAGTCAGGTTTTTGGGGCAGTGTTACTGAAACAGCAGAAGTCTATAACACACTTTAAATTAACTAGTTTGGTCCTCAAAGCCAATGGCCTAGTCCAGCCTCGCCTAGAAGACCAACACAGCACCCACCCAACTTTAATGATAACTGTGATAAGGCTGACTTGGACTAGCGCTATCCTTAGTGACGCTTTGAATCATTTAAGACGCTCTGGCTTTCTATCCTGAACCTTATCCAATGCATCATCACAAAAGTTATCCTTTCCAGCATCACCAATTCACTCCTTGTAGAGCAATACATCACTGTGACAGGTCTCATCACTGAGCAAAGCAGAACAAGTGCTTCCTTTATTTCCACCCAACGAGATAACTCCCTGCCTTTAGGCTTCATGTTCCAACACTTCATAGAAGTTTTTTGAAATGCAGCCAGAACTCTGGTATTATTCTTTATACTCTTTCTGATCTTGTTGTATGCTAGGAAGTGGAAATTCAGACTTTGACATAGACTGCCATTTTTCTTTGTGTGCAGATCCAACATTTGACATACATTAAGCAATTTTTAGCATAGGATACAAAGCAGAGCTGCGCTTTTTTATTATCACAGCACATCCCAGCTGTTGCTTAATGTTTTATTAAAGTAATTCAGGCTGCGATTACACTGCCACCTTGAACTTTTAGGAAAATTGGTTGAACAACGATGGTAACGTAACTTCAGCAAAATTTTAAAAACATTTTAAAAAATGTTGGGGAAAACAATATGGAAAGGATAAATCATAATTAAATAATAATTTTAACTTAGCCAAAAAAATGCCTGGAATTCAGATCTCGAGCTCAGGCCTCAGTTAGGATATTAAACGTACAATTAGAAACAGACCTGTATGGCTTGTCTGGAAGCGTTGCCAAGAGAAAGCTTCTTCACTCTTATAAGAACATAGCAGCACAGCTTAGGTTTGCAGCATTGCATCTGAGCAAACCACAAGAAGAAAAACAATTTGGTTGGTGGAAGGGTGATTATTTGGGCTTATTTTGCAGCCACAAGACTTAGGCATCCTGCAGTCACCAAGTCAACTGTGAACTCCTCTGCGTACCAAACTACTCTCGAGTCAAATGTGAGGGTTTGGACATGTTTGACATGTTTTACAGGCTCAAGCTTTACACTTCAGAGGGCCTACAATACCTTGGTTTATTATAATTATTGTAATTAATGTTATTACTATACTTTTATTTATGCAAGTGCATCAACTTTGAAAACAAAGCTATTTTTGTCATTTCCTTTTCACAGTCTGTAGAAAACCTCAGATGTATTTATATTTATTATATTGACTGGTTTTCAGACATGCTGTTTAAACTGAGGCTCGCGTTTGCTCTGCAGTGAATTCGGGAGGTAAAGATTATTATTGCTAAAGTTGTTCAAATAGCTTATTGTTATCTTCTTTCTGAGCATTTTTTTGGTGTTTTTTTGTTTTTTTTTTTAAATTTAATTTAATTTTTTTTTTAAATTAAGCCGGCAGGGCAGAAGTGTGGATGGAGTGAAATGTGGCTGGAGCCTGTGAACTGAAATGGCTTGAGTTCACTTTTCCAATCATAAATGGGAAATATTTTTTTTATACTGCTTTGCAGGCACGAGTCATCTGTTTGGGTAAAAACATAGCTTCCATGTTGAGTTAAATAAACAATCAAATGTGACAGATTTTCTAGAGCAGAACAACACATTTTTTATTTTGTGTGTGTGAAGATTTTCTTCTTCACATGATTTCTGACGTGACAAAACGTCGGCATGTTACGCCTCGGGAGTGAGAACAGGCTCACAGCAGAGTGGCTGAAAAACAAAAGAATCCAGGTGCTGAGATGTCCGAGTCAAAGTCCAGACAGACTTTAGCAGAGCTGTGCATGAATAAATACTTGCAAACCTCAATGAACCGAAGCAATGCTTCTGCATTGGGGCTCTAGCCTGGCAGCTAAAACCTGGGTCATTACAATAGGGCAGTGATCTACACAGTACCAGATCTACAGCAGCAACACGTTCTCACTCCCAAAGCGTAACATTTTACGCTAGTTGACAAATCGTCAACATATTACGTTTTCGGCTACCCACCACGTTCCTAAATGACGACCTCGGAAAAATGAGGAAAAATGAGGAAAAATGAGAACCGTATGGACTCAATCTACACATGTTCGCTCTTTTTCTTCAAATCACTTAGAAACACACTATTTAACATCATTAAAGTCCTGGTTAAGCTCAGGAAAAAGGTTATGGTTAGGGCTAGGGATAAGGTTAGGTTTAGGGCTGGAATTCAGGGCTGGAACGTCTATTACCGCTGGAGCGTCATTGCACTGGATTTCGGCCATAACCCGCCGCGTCCCATAAGAACGCCGAAGGTCTCCTTTGGCGTTCCTCAGGAACGGGACGTGACAAAACGTCGGCATGTTACGCCTCGGGAGTGAGAACGGGCTCACAGCAGAGTGGCTGAAAAACAAAAGAATCCAGGTGCTGACATGTCCGAGTCAAAGTCCAGACAGACTTTAGCAGAGCTGTGCATGAATAAATACTTGCAAACCTCAATGAACCGAAGCAATGCTTCTGCATTGGGGCTCATTTTTTATTTAATAAATATGTATTTGTTTATCTGTGGTTGTACTGTATTGACTTAATTTTAAGACATGGGATGGACTAGCTAATGTTTTATTCTGCCCTGATATGTAAGAGGATGTACTTTCATTTTACAACGACTGTATACATATATATGGATGTTTGTGTCTGTCACTGATTTTTCTCCTTCCATAACTCAACATTTCAAGTTATGCATCTCAAAATTTGGAGTTATTAAATTGAAATTTTTGAGAAAATAACTCAAGTAAGTTCTGCCAATCACACTCTGTGAAAGTATATCATTTCCTTATTAGTTGGAAGCAGAAGGTGGAAGGCATTAGCTAAGCTAAGCTAAGCTACCAGTGCTTTAGCTGATTAATGAGCAAACTGCTGCGTCGATTTAGCGATGACTGAATGATTAAATTCTGAATTGCATTGCATTATTTTCAGCACAACAGCAGTTTGTTCATGTTTACTATACATTGGTTGCTCACTGCTGCTTTTGCTACCTGATTTTCAGTGTGTCTGTGCGATTTGTTTCTGGATAACAAAGACATGGTGTCATTTAGCTTTGTGATTGGCAGCATTAACACAAAAAAAAACTTATTTTCTCAAAAGTTTGAGTTAGTAAGTTGAAATTTTCAACTTACTAACTAACCACAGATTCACTCATAGTTTATATTATAAGAGAAGACGGACAGGTTACAGGTTAAGTGTGAATGAAAAAAAAAAAGCAGGACGCTGGTTTAAGCCCAGAGTAGGAATATTGATTATTGTCTGACTTCTTTAGACTTTCTTGGTGGATGAATAATTTACTGATGATTTTCCAAGTCTTACTCGTCAACTTACTTTTCATGAAGCGCCTCAGAACAGCCTTTTGAATCTTTCCACAACAAATTCCATATTAGACAGTGTAGTGCATATGTTACATATCTATGTGTCAATCCCAGAGCACAGAGAAATACTCCATCTGTACATTCCCTGGAGTGTGTCTCTGCACTCTATGGCTCACAGAGGCTCTCTGCTGAGTCTATTGCTTCTGTGTTATACTCACATGTTCTTTTATGCAAGTACAAACAAATATAAAGTCTGCCCACCTTATATAGACACATGGATATTTCCATTTTCCCTTTGCCTCTGTGGAAATCAAAATAATAATTCTGTGTATATTACTGCCAGAAATGCCAATCCACACTGGAGTGAGCGCAGCATGTCCTGCGGGAGTGCTGCCTCACATGGACATCAAAGCCATAACAAAGAAGCTGGCATCCACGCAGGCTGCTGTGCTCCTCTATAGTTGTCTGTTATGTACAGTAATGTGGAAGCAGACGCTCTCATGTGAGCATCCCACAGGGTATAAACCTAATTCTGCAACAATCACATGTATACTATGTTATCAGAAATCTTGTTTTTTTTCTGGAAAATCAAGCTACAAGATACTTGGTGGACTTTGATCAGGATCATATTCAGTACACTAGCCCCAGGGGTAGAAGGACGACATAATGTCTTTATAATTAGTTATGGAGCTGAACGCTTTGTATGAAACTACTTGCTTGAAAGAGGAATAAAATAACACTTAGTATAATAAAAATGATCCATTTTATCTTATATTATATAGATGTAATCAGTGCATCTTAGCAAGCAAGGAGCTTCACAGCAAAACATCCCAAAATCACAAATGTGCTAAAGAAAAAGGACACAGATATGCAAAATCCCATGTGGGCGCAGAAAAACACAACACAACAGCTAACAAAGTCTGTCAGATTTTAGGCAAATTGCAGTATCTACGACAAACAATAGACCTGCAGTTTCAAATAAATGAAGGCGATGTGAGTATATTTACACAGAACTACAAACTCTGGAGCTCCACGCAGTATCTGTAAGCCACTGTTGATGCAGATAAAATTTAATCAGCATTGCATTGTGAGTGCATGTTTACATATGCATATGCAAAAGCCACCAATAGCTCGTTGAATAGGAATGGAGCCAGCTGCCCTTGGCTACACATTAATGTATGTGTACGCAAAGTACGGAAGTACGGAATTGTGTTAAAGAGCCATATCTATCTCTCAAACACCTCTCAAACACCTGTGATCCACTCTCAAAATTCCTTTATGCACAGAAAAAGGAGCCCGAAATAAATTCAGAGAATTCATTTCAGTACAAAGTTTGCAGTCTGTTCTTTGGAGCTCACATCAATGACTATCAGACACGAGCTCATGTGAGGAACTAGAGGAAATATCATAGTGTCACAACGCTCACATTCATTTGTGAAGAGGGATTTAAGTATAGCCTGATCAGCAAGACCAGATCCAGCTGAGCTTTTGGTTATAATTCAGAGGTCATAACCACTTTTTATTTAACAAAAATGCACAATTATGAAAGAATTCACAGCAGTATTTTGAAACCAGAATATTAATTGCAAAGGAACAAACAAACACACACACACGCACATGCACACACACACTTAAATTGCTGCCTATTCAAGCGTACCTGCCCACCACTGATTTTGCTGAGAGATTGGACTAATTAAACTGTAAATGCTTGAACTGACTTTTTTTGCGGGAAAAGAAATTACAGTAAAATTCTACACGTACAAGGCAGTAATGTACATCTGAGTTAATTTAAAAAACATAAATATATTTCCACAATGCAGCGCCTTAAATTTATGCCCAAAGGTACTACATTAGGAAGGGGGTGTCAGGGGGCCGGGTTCGTGACCCAGCATTTTGAGTTTATTTTGTACTTTTGATTTCTTATGATATATTGGAATAAAGTTAAGTTCTTGTGTTATTTTTAGTTAGGGCTTAGTCTAGTCAATGCTATCATCCATGTCTCTTTACTCATGAGTGTTTGTCTGTTCTCTATGTAAGTTTCCCTCATCTGTTCCCATGTGTCTCTCCTTGTGTTCCGTGTCTCCCCAATCTGTTATGTATTTCATGTCTGCGTGTATCCATGTATGTTTCCTCTGCCCGTCATGTCTCGTTCCTTCTTTCTCATGTCCCCCTGTCGTTCAGTTTCCCTCTCCCTCTCTCGCTCCTTCTCGTGTCAAGCTTGTGCGTCCCGGGCTACGTCTCTCCATGTTTCCTGTTTTATTTTGAAGGTCTTGTGTTCCATGTTCACTGTGTTTAGTTTTGCTTCCCCTGTCGCGTCATGTTCATTTGCGTCTGCTGTGTTTCCCCAGGTGTTTCCACTCTGTCTCCCTCTGTTCAGTGTCGTGTTGCTTGTGTTGTCTTGTGCCATGCTACTTCAAGTCTAACGGTCCATATCATAGTTGTCATGTGTAGGTTTTAGTTCAGTTTTTCTCCAGTTTGCCTTGCCTTGTTTTCTTTTGTTGATATCAGCCTTAAAAAACGGCTTGCTTTTTGTTGTACTTCGTTTTCTCTCCTGTGTCTGTTTTTGGGTCCACTCCTCTAACTCATGGCCATCGCGGCCATGACGGGGGGTACATGTAGAATATATTATGTGTAACCATTGTTAGGTGAGAGTATTGACGTGGTGACCAAATGCTGAATCTGTCCACTAAGGTTGACATCATGCTAATACTAGTGCAAAGTTAAAAGCAGGACTGGCAGCCTGTACGCTACCACCTATGTTGCAGTCACACTTGGTAACAGATTACGACACGAGCAAAATTATTGCAGCTGTGTGCAATGAACTTGTGATCTTTTTGCCTTTGAAATGGTTGCTTTGAAGACGGGGGATCAGGTGTGCAACCACTCGCAGTCAGTTGCCATCTTCAAAGTGACCCCAGTGCATCAGTATGTCAATATAATGGCAATAAGGCCGAGTCTGTCTGTTAATTAGTTTGCGATTGAATGGGGTTAAGTTGGCAAGTGTAAATTTGGTGGCGTTTGAGCGTATTTGCCTTAGAATATATAACATAAAAAGTAACCTGTTTGCATCAACACAGCATAAAAAACATATAGATCGCCAGATACTTCATTCAATGCTAAAAAACAGAAGAAAAACAAAATAATTACTTTAACTTTAAACTGAGCTGCTGAACTATGGAGGACCACAAGAGCCACGCGCATCGAAATAAAAAATCCTGTGCTTAATTAATGAATTGTAGAATAAAATCTGCATTTGTAAATTCATTTTTGAATTCCAATTTAATAAACTGATTTTTAAAATGCTTTTTAAGTCTTCATTTCAAAAAACATTTTCGAATTGCACTTTAATAAACTTCATTTCAAAAACCTTTTTCGAATTGCACTTTAATAAACTTCATTTCAAAAACCTTTTTCGAATTGCACTTTAATAAACTTCATTTCAAAAACCTTTTTTGAATTGCACTTTAATAAACTTCATTTCAAAAACCTTTTTCGAATTGCACTTTAATAAACTTCATTTCAAAAATCTTTTTCGAATTGCACTTTAATAAATTGCATTTCAAAAACCTTTTTTGAATTGCACTTTAATAAACTGCATTTCAAAAACCTTTTTCGAATTGCACTTTAATAAACTGCATTTCAAAATCCATTTCCCTTTCCTGTTCGCTCAGGGATTAACATGTGGATTAGCATTTGGATTAGCAGTTGGATTAACAACTTCATTTTAAAAATCCTGCTGCTATTCAAATGAGCCACACCGTGGGATGTAAGGAGCTCTCTGATTGGTTGGTCAGACACAGGCTGTCTGCCAGCCTGGATGTTTCTAGCTCATAGCTTCGCCCTGCTAAGAAGCCTGTGTGCTTGTACAAAGGCCGTTCGGCCTCGGGATTTACACTCGGCTCGACACGGATATGTGAAGAATGAAGGGACCCTGCAGCGAAAGGGAGAGCACAACCTCTGGCTGAGTGCCTGTTTACAAAGTCTGACCACCTGTGAAGGTAACGTGCTAACGTGGCTAACGCTAGCATCACCGCACATAGCCCCGTTATTTTAAGGTCATCTTAGCTTATGAAAGTTTTACGTCGCAGCTGTACGAGCTAGCTACGTGTCTTGTAAGCTGCTGTGCTCTTCACAAATAAAGCTGGAAGCAGCTCAAACTATTAGAACCAGCACTGAGGCCTGTTACATTTATACAGTGTTAGAGCAACGGCTGCAGCCTATAGCCTTTAAACTAGCGATTAAAATGCTGACAGTAAACTCGTCAGTCCAGATGTTACCACATTACTTTGTGATACTTGTGAGTTAAAACAACTGAAACAGGCTGATTTAAAATAACAGCTTTCAGTTCTCTCATTCAGCATATAAAGACTGGAGATCACACTACTGATTTCAGTTCATTTAATATGTGAGTGCACAGATTCATTCAACTGGACATAAACGATGATCAAAGGTTGTATATATGATGAATTCATCAAATCCCAGCCTCTAACACAGTGCGCTGAATCTTAGCTTTGAATCTCCAGTATATTCTAATCAGTGCAATCTAAGCATTCACTGAACCTACAGTATCGACACCTGTGTGGCAAATGTGTGGTAAAGCTACAGATAATGAAATTTAATTATTAATACAATATACGTCATGAGAAACGAAAGCTGAAATTGATTCAGTTTAGTACTTTTCTCTGTATGCTCTGTGATCATAAAGGCCTTAAATCCTATGATATATACTGTAAATGATTTTCACAGAGGTCTTAAAGTACTTAAATCACTGCTGATAGTCTGGTTGTTTATATTTTCACATTTTTGTGTCTGTAGGGCTGTTTGATGACAATTTGGACTCCTCTGGGAGATGAGGACACACCCACACCTGTTCCATACTGCAGCCATTGATGGTGTTACGGCTCTGAGTCAGCTTTGGGCCATCAGACGCACACACTGGAAAACCAGCACCTGGACTTCATGCAGGAGAGACGGCCTCAGTGATGATGGACTCTGCATCGTCTATTTTACCTCCTAATCTCTTTCTCTTTAACACACAATTAAAATCTTAGTGAGGAAGTCTCTAACTTGTACACATTTGTACTTTTACTTGTTTTATTAGTTATTTTTAAGAAGAGTAAAGTTATTCACAAAGTTTTTATTCTTCTGTATTTATTCTTTTGTATCATGTACCATAGTCATACTGAACTATACAGACCTGGTGAATTGGAGAAAAAAAAATCATATATGAATGAATCATTCAGCTTCAGCAGTATTTCTATTCATCTTATGAATTCCAGTCTAATGTCAATTCACTGTTTGAGTTCAGTCTTGGTCTTAAACTCCAGAGAATACCACCTGGTTCAATTTTTTCATCTGATTATTGGGAAAACAGTTTTCTTCTGAGAGATGCTGCTAGAGCTGAAATAGAGCCCAAAGAAACAACAAAGTTTAGTCCCTCTGGATTTTCCATGGAAAATTGTTTTATCACTCACTCAGGTGACTTCTCCAGTGTCACGGATGAGTGATGAAAATATCTCCCACTGGAAACCATTGTGTCCAGTTAAAGTCAATCGACTTTTTCAAGGAGAGTTGTTAGATGCTGTGCTCATGAGGACAAAGGGTTTTAAACTTGCAGCACAACACAAAGCTGAAATACTGGATCAACGATCAAAACAGATTGAGCAGAATTAGGTCAAAATGTAATATCCTCATATGATGACACATCACACATGATCCAGCATTGTTCTAAGAATGCAAACTTTCTTATTGGAAGTTTCCACAGCTGCCAGAAAGGGACAGATTTCTGGCTGGTCTTAATGAGTGGTCGGTGCTCTCTTGTTTTCTCTGGAATTGCTGCACGGAGGATGTAACACCCATGATAAGCACTGAGGTGTATGTCCTTGTCAGAAATGAGCAATGCTCAGCTTCCAGGTAAGGAGAAGTGGAACCAGAAGATATTCAAATGCATCTCTCCACAGCTGCTGATGAATTCTACAAAAAACAAAGTTTGTTAAAAACATTTGCAGGTGAATCACCACTGATTTATCACTGACATCCATTTACTCAAAAATTACTGACAAGTGGATAACTAGAATATATAGTTTATAATTTCAACATTGTACTGTAAAAAATGGAACTTTATATGACAAATGTGTGGTGCTTGTGGAATTTTTAACAAGGACCCTACAAAACTTTACAGTACTCATGCTGCCACACTTCTGATAGCTAGGTGTGCAGTTCCTGCTTTAAATGCATTCACTTTTAAGATTAAGAAATCTAAGTGATAAGAGGCCAGAAATGTTTGAACTTGCTTATGAACCTAAATCACTGAGGCCGTCTCTCCTGCATGAAGTCCAGGTGCTGGTTTTCCAGTGTGTGCGTCTGATGGCCCAAAGCTGACTCAGAGCCGTAACACCATCAATGGCTGCAGTATGGAACAGGTGTGGGTGTGTCCTCATCTCCCAGAGGAGTCCAAATTGTCATCAAACAGCCCTACAGACACAAAAATGTGAAAATATAAACAACCAGACTATCAGCAGTGATTTAAGTACTTTAAGACCTCTGTGAAAATCATTTGCAGTATATATCATAGAATTTAAGGCCTTTATGATCACAGAGCATACAGAGAAAAGTACTAAACTGAATCAATTTCAGCTTTCGTTTCTCATGATGTATATTGTATTAATAATTAAATTTCATTATCTGTAGCTTTACCACACATTTGCCACACAGGTGTAGATACTGTAGGTTCAGTGAATGCTTAGATTGCACTGATTAGAATATACTGGACATTCAAAGCTAAGATTCAGCGCACTGTGTTAGAGGCTGGGATTTGATGAATTCATCATATATACAACCTTTGATCATCGTTTATGTCCAGTTGAGAATGAATCTGTCCACTCACATATTAAATGAACTGAAATCAGTAGTGTGATCTCCAGTCTTTATATGCTGAATGAGAGAACTGAAAGCTGTTATTTTAATCAGCCTGTTTCAGTTGTTTTAACTCACAAGTATCACAAAGTAATGTGGTAACATCTGGACTGACGAGTTTACTGTCAGCATTTTAATCGCTAGTTTAAAGGCTATAGGCTGCAGCCGTTGCTCTAACACTGTATAAATGTAACAGGCCTCAGTGCTGGTTCTAATAGTTTGAGCTGCTTCCAGCTTTATTTGTGAAGAGCACAGCAGCTTACAAAACACGTAGCTAGCTCGTACAGCTGCGACGTAAAACTTTCATAAGCTAAGATGACCTTAAAATAACGGGGCTATGTGCGGTGATGCTAGCGTTAGCCACGTTAGCACGTTACCTTCACAGGTGGTCAGACTTTGTAAACAGGCACTCAGCCAGAGGTTGTGCTCTCCCTTTCGCTGCAGGGTCCCTTCATTCTTCACATATCCGTGTCGAGCCGAGTGTAAATCCCGAGGCCGAACGGCCTTTGTACAAGCACACAGGCTTCTTAGCAGGGCGAAGCTATGAGCTAGAAACATCCAGGCTGGCAGACAGCCTGTGTCTGACCAACCAATCAGAGAGCTCCTTACATCCCACGGTGTGGCTCATTTGAATAGCAGCAGGATTTTTAAAATGAAGTTGTTAATCCAACTGCTAATCCAAATGCTAATCCACATGTTAATCCCTGAGCGAACAGGAAAGGGAAATGGATTTTGAAATGCAGTTTATTAAAGTGCAATTCAAAAAAGATTTTTGAAATGCAGTTTATTAAAGTGCAATTCGAAAAAGGTTTTTGAAATGAAGTTTATTAAAGTGCAATTCGAAAAAGATTTTTGAAATGCAGTTTATTAAAGTGCAATTCGAAAAAGGTTTTTGAAATGCAGTTTATTAAAGTGCAATTCGAAAAAGGTTTTTGAAATTAAGTTTATTAAAGTGCAATTCGAAAAAGGTTTTTGAAATGAAGTTTATTAAAGTGCAATTCGAAAAAGGTTTTTGAAATGAAGTTTATTAAAGTGCAATTCGAAAAAGGTTTTTGAAATGAAGTTTATTAAAGTGCAATTCGAAAAAGGTTTTTGAAATGAAGTTTATTAAAGTGCAATTCGAAAATGTTTTTTGAAATGAAGACTTAAAAAGCATTTTAAAAATTAGTTTATTAAATTGGAATTCAAAAATGAATTTACAAATGCAGATTTTATTCTACAATTCATTAATTAAGCACAGGATTTTTTATTTCAATGCGCGTGGCTCTTGTGGTCCTCCATACTGAACTGCCCATGTTCTATAAACCAGTTCAGCTGACTCATATTGTGCAATAATTTTCTCTATATACATGGATTTAAACTGCTTAGTGTTCATGGTGCGTTCCCTTGGTGATTCCATAGTTTCTAATACACACACACACAGTAAAGTTAGCAACGAGCAAACATGTATCTACAGTATTATTTGAGTAATGCGATTAAAACATCCAATATGTTGCATTGTTTCCTCCCTCACAACATGGAAAAATCCTCCGCTTTTTTAAGTATATCTCATTGTGATCCCTAACATGTCACTTCCACAGCTTTTCCGTCATATTAACATTTCCCAAAAAACACTTCAGATGTGCTTTGTGAGACTTTTTTTCCTCTAATTCTCTTGTGTTTTATTCAACTACCGTTGTGTTTTGTGTACTATTGTAGCTTTCTTTGCTCATATTGCAGTGCCAAGTTCAGGACCACCACGATGACCTCATAGCTCACAACAACTCTGACAGGGCAGGATTAAAGAACAATAACCGAATTTGGTTTTGACATTGTGACTGTAGATCTCCAGTGAATGACGCTCCACCAGCCCCTTTTTGCCTTATCCATAAATCGACAGGAGTCCTTGATATAGTTTTTAAATATTAACTCACAGTATACCTGTTTTGCACATTTGTAACTGAATCCAGAATTATCAAAGGCTTACAAAGTTCAGTTCAAATGGATGAGGAGAGATTGAGAGCTTAAAGAACTGTGGCTCCACTCTCCTCTCACCTAACTTCCTGTCTCTACCAGACTATCAAAATAAAGGTTTTAAGCATAAGAAATCAAACTACAAACATATTCCATTATTCTTAATATGTCAATCTGTATTACTTCCAATATCTAAGCAAGTGAGCCATAACTTAGTTTGAATTATTAATCCAATTTATGTTAATCATATAAACTCCACAAACTGCATCTAAGGCTCCTACAGTGACAATTAACTGTTGAAAATCTTCATAACTGCTAATCTATTGCAATGTCGGTACACAGAAATTCACATTAACTTCTTGTATTCTGAATCCTGCCAGAACTTTATAGATATGAACCGTAAATTCCTCAACAAATAGTGACGTAGTTGCTGCATGACAGAGATTTAACTGCAATATAAACACAGTACAACCATATGGCAACCAACTGACTCGTACTGATTGCAATATGTTGGCAACCTGTCTGCGTTAATGAGTTAGGTAGCAGTTTGTAAACCTTCATCAATCTGAGTGATTGGTTGCTACCTACCAGGTAGTTAGTCTGCAACTAACTGCAATTAGCTGTCAAATTCAAAGAAATTCTATACATTTATACGGTTATACAGTTTTCGTCCTGATCGTGGAACACTGGACCAGCTCTTTATCCTCTCGAGGATACTGAAGGGCGCATGGGAGTTTGCCCAACCAGTCTACATGTGTTTTGTGGACTTGGAGAAGGCATTCGACCGTGTACCTCGGGGGGTCCTGTGGGGAGTGCTCTTGGAGTATGGGGTGTCTGGCCCATTGCTACGGGCCATTCAGTCCCTATACGGTTGCAGGAGCTTGGTCCGCATAGCCGGCAATAAGTCTGACTTGTTCCTGGTGGGTGATGGGCTCCGCCAAGGTTTCCCTTTGTCGCCGATTCAGCGACAGAGAGTCAGCACCTCCAAATCTGAGGCCATGGTCCTCAGCTGGAAAAGGGTGGAGTGCCCACTCCGGGTCAGGGACGTGACCCTGTCCCAAGTGGAGGAGCTTAAGTATCTCGGGGTCTTGTTCACAAGTGATGGGAGAAGGGAGCGGGAGCTCGACAGACGGATTGGTGCAGCGGCAGCAGTGATGCAGACGCTGTGGCGGTCTGTTGTGGTGAAGAGAGAGCTGAGTGTAAAAGTGAAGCTCTCAATTCACCGGTCGACCTACGCCCCTACCCTCGCCTATGGTCACGAGCTGTGGGTAGTGACCGAAAGAACCAGATTGCGAATACAAGAGGCAGAAATTGGCTTCCTCCGAAGGGTGGCTGGCCCCTCCCTTAGAGATAGGGTGAGAAGTTTGGCCATTCGGGAGGGGCTCAGAGTAGAGCCGCTGCTCCTCCACATCGAAAGGAGCCAGTTGAGGTGGTTTGGGCATCTGACAAGGATGCCTCCTGGGTGAGGCATGTCCCACTGGGAGGAGGCCCCGGGGCAGACCCAGGACACGCTGGAGGGATTATATCTCTTGGCTGGCCTGGGAACGCCTTGGTGTTCCTCCGGATAAGCTGGGGAGAGGGAGGTCAGGGCTTCTCTGCTTGGGCTGCTGTCCCTGCGACCTGGCTCCGGATAAGGCGAAGAAAATGGATGGATGGATCTATACATTTATCAGTCAACCACTACTTTTTCCTAGTAGTAGGGAGATTGCTGTCCTAGCTTTACTCTAGTGTGACTAAAATGTGATTAAGATTGACTCTTTGTAGAGAACATGAACAAAATCTGAATACAGTTTCTGTTTAAATATTTCAGTCAGGGCCGAAATAATGTACAGGCTAAGCGACTGATCAATATCCCTATCCCTAGTGTGGTTTAATGAACATGTTTAGACTTCTCTCTTGAACTCAGGGTCCAGGATTCACTGTCTTTGTAATTAGCACCATCAACGTGATCATATAATCCCGATCAAACACTCACTTATCCTCCTGCATGATATACGGGCAAAGGGAATGTGGGGCAGAACGGAAACTTGGCTCCAACAGTGAATACAAAACAGCACGTGGGCTGAATGGTAGAAAAGTAGGGCTATGGGGGTTGGCCGTTTTCTTACTTTTCTATCCCTTACGAGTAGCGCTTTCATCAGCAGCAAAGTTATCTCTTTCAATCCTCCATCTTTTCCTTCTCCTGATCGTCATCTGTCATTACACTGTCAGTCATCGTTGTGTTATCAAGCGACGATTGCGTGCAGATAGCCTCAAAGTCACCTTTATCGTTGCAGATCAAAGTTGCAGTGAGCGACTGAAGACCACTGACTGACGGTTGTGGCCCTAAGAGTTAAAACGCTTTCATTGTGTCGAAGAAGTGGCTGATAGCAAGAACGCACCACCTTCCTGGCGATTGCGCTGCATTTCATCATGCGTGAGCTTTGTTGGTATCAGTTAAACAGCAGCAGACTTGCACATCGATTTTAAAAGTTGAAATGACAATTGCTGACTGATTGGTTATGGGTGTTTTTTGAATCTCGAGCTGTCAATAACACGGTGGCACGTCTCTGACTCGCGATGGCTGTCTATGGCAGGAGACAGCACCACACTTCTGCATCAGTTAAGGACAACTGCAACTCTATGTAAACTGTTACATTTTTCTGCTGCCAAGTGAGAAGCACAATTGAGATTTCACCACATCCCTTCTCACAAAGCATTTCTTTATGTTTCTGACACTGTAAATTCAGGCATAAAGCCCCTAATCCTTTTCTACCTACATCCTCTCCCCAATGGAGGAGACATACAGCAGATACAAGAGGGATTTAAATGCTGACGTTGAGCAATATTGTCTGCAACATCTGTATGTGCTTACTATCGAAGTGCACTGAACATCACAAAAAGGATTTAATTTGCATGAGACCGGAGTATTGTGCTTAGAGGAGAAAACGTAATTTCTTCTGTTTCAGAATGAAAGAAAAAAAAAATAAACACACCAAGTTTATTACCTAGTACACATAAAATTTAAAAAAAATTTTTACAGTGAGATCAAATCCCATCAAATTTTCAAATCTTTACATTACAAATGTAGACAAAATTCTAAATTCCGATAAAATTCAGAGTAAAAAAAACAACAATTCTATTCAGTTTTATTTATGTAGCATCAAATCACATGTACAGTCGTCTCAAGGAGATATATTATTTTCAAGAAAAGACCCAAGAATATTACAGAAAAAAAACAGAGAAAACCCCAACAATCAGATGATTTGGCGACAGTGAGAAGGAAAAACTCCTTTTTAACAGGAAGAAACCTCTGGCAGAACAAGGCTCAGGGAGGAGCAGTCATCTGCCGCATCTTATTTGGAGTGAGGGGAGGAAGACAGGACAAAAAAACATGCTGTGGAAGAGAGCCAGAGATTATTAATAACTTGTGATTGAACCCTACTCAAAATCACATTTAGATGTGAAAGGTGAAGTTAAAAGCATGCAAGAGATTAAAGGAGCAAAGTGGGAAAGGAGCTCCGGCAGATTCCCAACGCAATATCTGTTGAGAAGAATGCAGTAATAGAACAGCATGAATGCTGTGCAGAACCCTCAGTCTCTAAGGCCTTAATATGTGTATGCAAATAAAATCAAGGCCGCTTCTCACACTAAATGCTATTCCACGCACATGACCTACACTTCCTTCCTGAATTTTGATTAATGTTTTCCCACATCTTGGTTGATTTTGTTGCCACCAGACACATGTGCTCTGCTGCAACTAGTTGATTATGCGGCCTTGATCATTGATTGGAATCGCTCCCACTCACGGGTCTCTGATTATGTCGTGAACAAACTTGGAAAGGTGCATAAATGACGTAAGTCTCTTGAGGTTTTACCACAGGAAAAAAAGGAGAAATAAATTTGCTGAAATTTTACTTCTCTGGAAAACATAAAGAAACATCCACCTGTTGAATGAGGTTAATATGAAAATCTTTTATGTGCACATGTAATGGAGAGGCAACAACAAGACAACCCCTAAAAAAGGGAAAGGTTTAGCAGGTGGTCGCCACGCACCATTGTTCTCTCCTGATCCCAGGTGATTGATGTTTCTCTAGATCCGATTTTTTTTATTCTAGTTGCTGTTAGTATCATGAAGCAGCACTTGCAGAACATTCTGGTTGCACGGGTAGTCCAGCTCTTCCAGGATGGCACATCCAATACATGCTCTTTGTTTTACTGTGTCTTCCAGCACAGGCCCAAGAACATGGAGGAGATCATGGGAGACAGGCCATTGCACAAGGAGAGCTGACAGAGCCGTGAAAGGGCATTAACCCAGCAGCAGGACTGGTATCTGCTCCTTTTTGTGAAGAGCAACAGAAAAAGACTGCCAGAGCCTTCCAAAATGACCTCCAGCAGGCTACGCATGTGCTTCCTTTAATCTGGTGTAAGATTTGAGTGGAGAGAATACAACTTGGCCACGTAAGCCTATCTTACATGGCAAAGCCCTCTAATAGACTAGAGCATTTGACATGGGAGTACTCAACTAAAGACCTGTTAATTAGAGTTATAGAGCAACAGGCGCAGAGCATACCAGTAACCTAATTCACTCCTACTCCTGACGAGATGATGATTATGAAACTCTTGTGACACAGTGTAGACCTTTGATGGAGAGCCTGAGTGTCAAAAGGTATCTCCAGGCAAGCCACAAGACTAATGGTGCTCAAAGCTTTCTAGCATCTGTTGAGATCTTGCTTCTAATCTGACTTCTGTTGACCAGTCATGTTTGAGCAGGCTTTGGCTGCATGCAGGTAAACAGTTGGTGCAGAGGAAGAAGGGCCTGCTTTTGCCAGAATGCAGTGTCAGAACTATTGGCTATTGAAGTCTTAACTAAATATCTGTTTTTCTGTTTAAAGCTTGAATGTAATTTTCCTGGTGCTGTACTCCGGTCTGTGTGCTGGCCTTAGTGTGGATTCCATTTTTAAGCATTTTATGACAAAGATGGACTTGATTACGTTAATTTTATTACTCGGAGGTTACGGTGAACTCGGGCCAAGTGAAAATACATCTGCTGAAGAAAAGGAACCCACCGTGTTTACCCTGGAGTCTCTGCTGGAATGGTTCAACCATTTCTGCTGCAGGTGTCAGAGCCATCCCACTGGTGTCAGGTGGGTTATATTTCACAGGTTAACCTGATAACCCGCCAACAACCCTCTCAGGATTTGCTGTCACATTCAATTACCTCACCTGAGTGGCTGTGTGTTTGTATGTGGAAGCAAGAATGGAGCGGGGAAAAGCCAAGCTGGAGAGACGGGATACGGCGGTGAAAGGAAGGAGATTGATGGGTGTTTGTGCGCTCGTGTATCTGTTTGTTTGCCTGTTTCTTGCTTTCTGTGGGTATGAGCACGTGTCGCCCGTGCGCGTGCCAATTCTTGCGCGGCCCCGCCTGCACAGTGCACACCCAGCCGTATGTGTCAGGAAGTTAATGTAGATTCCCCTCCGGTGGCTTTGAAGTCACTCGTGTCAGCCTCGTCACATTGCGACTCATCATCATTCAGCCGTGTGCTCGCCCTGCACTGGTTTATGAAAACCACCGTTCTCACTTCACATCTGTACTATCAAAGAGCTACAACGTGGAAAAACTGATCAGGAGCTCCTCTGATAGTGTGTGACAGTGAATGAGAGCCACTTGTTGGAGTAATCATGCGCTCGGTGTCAAGGAATACTTTCTAACATTTACAGAATCTCTTTGATGTGAGCTCAAATTTATTTGAAAACTTCATCAAACGCTGTAACTGGATCTACCATGGATACGCAAGGGGCCAAGGTCCTGATAAAAGAATTAACAAAAAGTAAACTTTAATAAGTAGACAGTAATATATATATATATATATATATATATACACACACACACACACATATATATATTAGGGGTGCAATGATACACAAAATTCACGGTTCGGTTCGATTCGATACTTTGGTGTCACGGTTCGATATTTTTTCGATACAAAAAAAAATGTTCATGCCTTTTTAATTTGTCATTTATTAAAATTATAAATATATATTTTAACTCAAAAGTACAGTTTGTAAATTTAATGTTGCTGAAACAACAAAGTAATAAAAAAAATAAATCTATCTAATCGAGAAATCATTCATCTTTGGAAAAGAGAGTTCATTACAGAGAAATGGCTCTTTCCAAAATAAAAGCAATACTATACGCTTCTTCTGGGCTATATTCTCAGCAGCATATTAAACATATCAGGTCACCATAAGGAGAATCATGTGCTAACAGCTGTCTAAATGACTCGGGTAAAGTTAGTAGCATGCGTGCTTGTTGTTTTTGTCTGCTTGTCTTTGCACTAGGATGCTGTCGGTGTAAATGTGCAGTCATATTTGTTGTGTTCCCACTAGTGCTGTCAGCGTTAATCTCGTTGAAATGACGTTAAAGCCACAACACGGCAAATCTCCGTTAACGAGCTACCGCGGATCGGGGCTGGACGGCGACAACAGTTGACGAGCTAACTGCGCTAACGCACTAGTTCCCACCCATGTAATTGAGCATTGCTGGCACATCCAACATACTGTTTTACTTTTGTCCATGACGAGCTTACCTTCAGGGTCATACGTCACATGAAAACCAAAATAGTTCCAAACGCCAGATCTGAATGAGGGTGGGGGAGGTTCAATTTGCCATGTTGCAAGGAGAGCTTAACTTCTGTCTCGCTAGCTTGCCCTGCGCTCAGTGGATCTGCGTTCGACTACTCTACCTAGGCTGCACTGTTGAGCGCAGATCCACTGAGCGCTCAACACAGACAGCACCGTCAGAAGGAAAGTTGATAAAATAAATTAAAAATGTTGTATTGTTCGATACATATGCGTACCGAACCGAAAGCACTGTATCAAACGGTTCAATATCGATACGAGTATTGTTGCACCCCTAATATATATATATATATTAGACAGCAAATAAATTAAGCTGTAAAAAGAATAATGTTTCCAGATGCAACACATCTCCAAATTGATTTAAGAGAAGATTAAACAATTGTCCTTTTTAAACTAGCATGTAGAAACATGTGCACATGCCCATGTTAATGAAAATACTTAATCAGCCAATCATGATGTCGGACCAATAAAATCCTGCAGATAGAAGTCAGGAACTTCAGAGGGAGGATACATGAAGCTTCAGTTGTGACCCCAAAACATTTGTTTCCATAAACAGCTTCTCGTACGCACGCCGTTGAGCTCCCAACTTTAATAACACTTGTGTGGATCCTGCACACCCGCTCAAGTGTTTTCAGTTATTCCGGCTAATTAAGCTTCTGCATCGGTTGAAGGTGCACGATCGTACCCTCGAAATTACTTGATGTCACGGTGCTCAGTATATTGAAAAGTACAACTTGTTCTATTCTGACTGGTAATATGCAAACTAGAATATGGTTCAGGGAGACGTCAGTGAAGCGCAGTCGGCTCAGTCAGGAGAAGCTGTCTTATTAGACATATTAACTAAAAAGGAGGGTTAAGAACAACAACAACAACAAAAATCTCCATCCTGCGCACAGTCAGTGTTCCAACTGGCACAATGAGCCACATGGTGGTTTCTATTCACAGCATTTTTTGGCACACTAAGCAGCACATGCCAATAACATTTCCACTGTGTGCAGCTGTTCGAGTATCATCCATATTCATCTTCTGCCACCTCATATTCCACTGGCATCTCTGCCCTTGCTACTATATCAGAAGCTGTGTTCCAGCATACTGTGGCTTACTGAGCAGCCAGGCTAATAGGCTAACTGTCTGTTCCTTACTTGGGGCCACGGTGGTCATGTTTTCTAAAAACCAGTGCAAGAGAAGCAGCTGCTGGTGAAGCAAAATTAGACAGTTGGCCCTTTCATTGCAATAAGTCATAAAAGAAATATTGTTTTTGCTTTGAATCAGAGTATCTTAATTACATTCTTTACAGAGTATTTATTCTGAAATATAGAAAAACATAAACCGCAGTATGTTCAAATAAATACCCCAAATATTATGTACAGCTACAAGATAATGGCAGTGAAAATAATCCAGGTGTCACAAGTAGGAGTGATTTCCTGTGGTTTTCTATGGTGCATGTTGGTGGAATGAATTACTCAATGTGCTGCTGTAACTCTCAAGCACATGATAGAGACTCAAGAGAGTCAAGCTCCACACCCACAATGCAATTGGCCTTGTAGATTTTTTTTTTTCAGTCTGCTGATGTCTGAGCATATTTTCAAAGACCTCAGCAGCTATAGAAAAAAGAGATGGCTTTAACCTCTTGTTGAAGGCATTTTGTTTTTAGTGAATTGCAGATTGTTGTCAGTGTATTTGTAGTCATTCACTATTTTCATACAGACCGCATCGATGGAACGAGGGGGGTAATCACTGGTGTTTTGGTCTTCCTCAAACAGTGTAGCTGGGTCATCAGAAAACTCCTGAAGGTGTCTGATCTCTGTGCAGGGTAAGGAGAGGGGGACACAGGATGGCACCTTGCAGGACTGTGGTGATAGTGATCCGATGTACAGTGCTACAGGCGCACGCAGTATCGTCTGCTAGGCAGCTAGTTAACTATCAAAGTCACTAGTGACACAGCCACCTTAACTGCTTTCAGTTTATTAACCAGGACAGCTGGTCTGATGGTGCTGAAGCGAATGTTGTCTTCAGCTCCAAGGGTGTCCATCTGTGGCTTGACCATGAGAGCTGGTTGTATTTCTCCAGGGTCTTCATGATGTGTGATGTCAGTGTCATGAGTCTGCAGCCCTTAGGGCCACAGTGGGGCAAGATGTCTTTGACACAGGCAACGAATGGAACAAAAGTTTCAGTTGATGCTGAGGTCACAGGTGCATACATATTAAAAAAAGAAAAAAGTTTCACATCAGCACATCCTTTGCAGCTATAAGAGCTTCAACTTATCTGGGAAGGCTTTCCACACGGTTTAGAAAACTGCACATTTTTAAGGTCAGACACCAATGTTGGACCAAAGGCCTGGCTCACAGTCTCCACTCTAATTCATCCCAGAGGTGTACTATTGAGTTGAGGTCAGGACTCTGTGCAGGCCAGTCAGGTACTTCCACACCAAACTTGCTCATCCATGTCTTTATGGACGTTGCTTTGTGCACTGGTGCAGTCATGCTGGAACAGGAAGGGGCCATCCCCAAACTGTTCCTACAAAGTTGGGAGTATGACCCCGCTCTGTAATTTTACACGGCCAATCACTTCATGGTTGAATTGCTGTCATTCCCAATCACTTCCACTTTGGTTCAACATTTGACGGTGGAATATTTAATAGCAATGAAATTAAACAACTGATGGGTGAGTGAATACTTTTGCCAAGAGGATTTATAAGACATTTCTCTGTATGAAAAGGTCTTATTTTTTTCATATTTACTCATCCTGTTACATTATAATTAAAGAATACCTCTTGGAGGTATTCTATTACAGAAATGTGCGAATAAATTGTGTGTGTGTGTGCATCAGTGTTGGGAAGGTTACTTTTAAAATGTATTCCATTACAGAATACAGAATACATGCCCCAAAATGTATTCTGTAACGTATTCCGTTACGTTACTCAATGAGAGTAACGTATTCTGAATACTTTGGATTACTTAATATATTATCATGCTGTTTACAACTACGTGAATGTACTATTGCTGTGTGGTTTATTACTGTTACTGAAAGTCCGCGGCTCCGAACCGTAGTAAAGGGACCTCTGGCTAATACGGTGGGTTCTGTGTCGGGCTCGTAGCCAAAAACTAGCTTTACTTTGTTGTCTGGGTCAACTTTGCTAGCGAGAGACAGAGAGAGGCCTTGAAAGGCTGCTCCAACTGAACTTATTGTTTTTGGAGGAAAACACGAACACAGTGTACAGTCGAGTCTTAATAGCTTACTTACAACTGGGCTCGTCAGGCACTCTTCTTGGCTGCAGTGGTTATTATTATATTTACATGCTTCCAGCTCCCGTTTTTGCTCGATGACAGCTCGTACTTTTCCTTTTTCTCCCTCCCTCGCTCACAGACACATAACGTGTATGGCAGTCCATTCTCCCTGCAGCACGGACTACACTGCCTATGATGCTACATTCTTTAGAGCTATACCGGTAGCATTCTGCCTATTAGCTTAGCACAACAACAACAGGCGCTCTCTCACCCAGGAAACACGCAGAGAGAGAGCGTCACCCTGTAACCAAGGCAACCGTAACGCTGCCGCCTGGAACAACAGAACGTAGCTGTCAAACAAAACCCAAACAGGCCTGACCCGCCACAATATGAAACAGGGAAGTACCGCTGTGTAATCCAATTATTTCAACAAAGTAACTGTATTCTAAATACCACCTTTTTAAACGGTAACTGTAACGGAATACAGTTACTCATATTTTGTATTTTAAATACGTAACGGCGGTACATGTATTCCGTTACTCCCCAACACTGGTGTGCATATCTAGCATGGATAAAAAGTTTGCTCCATATTCCTGTTTAATAAATTGAAACTTCTTGCACCAGCCTTATTTTCTACCGGTGACTCCACACACCCCTAAGACAACACAAAACAAATGTTTTCTCCTCCCTATTTTCAGAGCCGTGGAATTACGAAACATGCCATGACACTGACATATGCTGCTGCTTTTCTGTCGGCTGGAAAATGGGGCCGTTATTTTTTTCTTCCATCGATCAAAGCATTATTGGTTGGAATTCACAAATCCGTGCTGTGGAAAAATAAAGAGTTAATATGTCACTGAAGAAGAGACACAATGCTTCTAAAGACTTACTTTTCTAGGACAGTGCATGTGCGTGTTTGTGTATTTTTGTGTGTGTGTGCGTCGCTGGAATATTGCCACTAATTACTTCCACTAAATCCAGTTCTTATGGCATTTGAATGAAAAGTGTGAAAGCTTGTGTAGTAATCTTCTGCGCCTGACTCCGTTATATTGATAGCATTCTGTGTTAAGTGTTGATTGTGTTGCAGTTGTGCTGACGAGGAAAGTCATGAAACACATGTAGACAGATTTGGTTAGCCTATACATGTGAAACTAAATTTTGCATTTGAAGAATGAAAAGAAACAAAAAACACAGCAAAGCTTTATTGGAAACTTCCATTGTACTTGCATTAATCAGTCTCTGCATATCCCAATGAATGTCAAAAATTTAATCACCACTAAGAATGAGTGTGTTGGTTTGTCTGTGGGCCTTGCACCAGACTAATGACTCATGAAGAGTGTTTACCTGCTTTTTTCAGAATGCACACTAGGAGAAATCCAGTAAAACTCAAAAAACAGATAGATGGGTGTAAAATATAGAAACCCTTATGAAGACCCAGTTTTTCAAAAACAGAATCGGCTAACCTGACTTGACAATTTTGCCTGTAAAAAGAAAGGCATATTTTGGCTTTACCTTTATTTTGATAGCAAGATGCCATTAAAAATTCATCATTCCAAGTCGATAATAAGTTTATTTTAGGGTTAAATTATTAATTCATACATTCATATCTGCTTGCTTTTGTTAGGTTTATAAAAGGACTATACCAGAGGATCTCAAATGATTGTAATATTGTGAAAAAGTTTTAATTTTGGAATTTAATATAACAAAGGTTAACTTTTGTATTCTGGTCATTTATATTTTATGTATTTTGTATTCCTCCTGTTTGAAGTGAAATATTTCAAGTCTGTTTTTGTTTTAATTCTGATGATTATGACTTACAGCTCATGAAAATCAACCATGCGCACATTTCAAACTACTAGAATTCCTAATGAAAAAATGATTTACAATACAGAAATATCCAACTTCTAAAAAGTTTGTTCATTTGTACTCAGCACTTGGCTGGGCTCCTTTACAACAAATTACAGCATCACTGTGGGGTAGCATGTAGATAATAAGCTTCTGGCACTGTTGATGTGTTATTGAAGCACAGGTTGCTTTAATGGTCTTGGATTTTTAGCTTGTCTGTATTTGTTGTTTCACATCTTCCTCTTGACAATAAGCCATGGATTCTCACTTGGATTAGCACCGTGGTGCTAAATCCTGCTGGTAAAGGAAATTTGCATCTCCATAAAGGTTGCCAGCAGAAGAAAGCACGAAATGCTTTTCAACTTTGGATGTAATAAAACACAGTGGCCCAACCACCCCCAACAACACCAGCACAGGCTGTGGCACCTAGAATCACAGACTGTGGGAACTTCACACTGGACTTCAAACACCTTGTATTCTGTGCCTCTCCAGTTTCCCTTCAGAAATGCAAAATCTACCTTCATTTAAAAGGTGGACTTTGGACCACTGAGCAACAACCCGGTTCTTTTTTAGCCCAGGTGACATGCCTTTACCATTGTCTCTGGTTTAAGACAGGCTTGATTTGATGACTGTATTTACTTGGTATCAGATCGATATCAAAATTTGCAGTATTGTACAGCACTACTAGATACGGTCACTGGTGTAGGACAGACATCTTTGGCTGAGTTTAGCCTGTCAGTCCACTGTGTACCTAGCTGCCAATATGTGTGCACAGCTATTTACTGTCGAGGAGTATGTATAACTTTGTAAAAGGAGTCCGATAGTCATTGATGAGTCCTTGAAGCTCACTTCTGTCCAATGACAGTAATGCTGATGGGAGTTGTTGAGGATATCTTGAGTTTTTCTGTTTGAAAGCAGCACTGCTGTTTTTGCCACTGTTAGCTGCTGTTAACGTGTTAGCTGATGTTTGTCGATGTTAGTAAAACTTTCTCTCAAATAGATCTTACATTGTTGAACACTTGGGGAATAAACTCTCATTCATTGTGACAATGTAATAGTAATAACTGTTTATCAAAAGTGTGATTTTTAGGACACTCCAGTCTGACATTAGCTGGTCTAATGTTAGCTTATAACGATTAGCTTGTTGTTTTGCTACCTTGTAATCTGTGGATGATTATGATAATATAGGGAAGTATTTTTATGTATGCTTTTGTGTGTTAGAGATTAGATGGAACAGCGATGCCTCTGGATTAAGGGCAACATGTTAGCTTCTGCAAACCTGCGCCAGCTCTTGTATATTCTTGATAGATTAATTCTAAGTTTATGAGAGTGCAATAATTTATTGGAAGATAAAATTATAAACTAATCAATGCATATTTATGAGTATAACATTCTTTTTTTCTGTTAAATAACCTTTAAAAAATTACTTGCTGTACTTTTAAACCAGTAGGCTCTAGAAAATAGATTGTCACTCTTTGGTTTAACCAAAGTCCTTTATGTGAAGGTGGTGAGGAGGTTACCTGAGAGACCATTATGGCAGATAGATTTGATGTTTTGTAAATAGTTGACCTCTGTATTCAGCCATTACTGTGTGGAGTCGGCAGGAGAGCTGAGCAGTAGAAGAACTGCACTCGGTACAAAGTTCAAACAAGTAATTTTAGCTCAATTTCCTTGAAAAGTGAAAGCCATCCTATCTGCCAGCGTTCTTGTGACCCATCACCTTCAAAGCCTAAGAGTGCTGTGAGAGATCAATAAAAATTCCAACATAGGAGAGAAATATAGGAGAACAGAAAGAGAGACTATACCTTTCTTTTTAAATAAATCCACAAGGTTCAGTTTTTTCTCTTGAACACCTATAACTTTGAGACGAAGGAATCAGGAAATAGGTTAAAAATAGGAACCACCAATCTAATCAGAAGTTCGCTTTTCTGGTGTTTGGACCAGAGGAATCTGTATTTGTGTGTGTTGGCCACATGGCTCCATGGCCTTCCTGCCTTATTAGTGTATTATTCCATTCCCATCTGGAAGGTTTTTGCCAAGCTGCTGAACAACTGAAACTATCCAGGTGTGAGTGTGTGTTGCCATAGCAACAGGTGTGTGTGTGTGTGTGTGTGTGTGTGTGTTTTGGAGCAGAAGTGGAAAAGACTCATGCTCTGCTGTAATGTGAAGGGATCAGTTCTTGTATGAGGCCATTGTAATTAGCAATCAGTGACCTTCTAGAATGAGTGGATTTATTAGAAGGTCTCTGACAGTGTGAAGACACAGTCATCTCAGAGGGAAAAAAAAAAAAAAAGAGTACGCTTCATCAAAAATATCTCACATAATCTGTCAGCCAACCTGGAGACATATGCTGAATCAGAGCGAGAGAGAGAAAAGCACACACTCAGACTGTATTTTTTATTTTTTTGAGCTTCTGCCTCAAAGATGCACTGCTGGTCTATGTTTTTGATTCGTTATTCTGCTGAGCAACTTTTTTTCGGGGGGGGGGGGGAAACGTGGTTTCAGCAAACTGTAAATTCGCCCACGCAGTCACGCATAATCAGGCACTAACCAGCAGAGATAGAAGGAATAAAAGAGAAGTAGCCAATCGCATTGCTCTGGAACCACAAACAGCCCACTTCTCATCTGCAAGTAGGACCGCCTTGCACTGATTAGTGGTTGTGCCTGGCAGTCACAGTCATTTCCCAATTGCCTTGACTCACTTTTCACACGACTGTGAAAATGTACAACAATCACAAGTGTGCATGTTCCTAATGCTGGCCTCGCATTCGTCAAGCACATGAAGTGAAATGAAATTTTAAAAAAATGAAGTACTGTATCAGACAACCCAATGTTTTGACCATTGCATATCATTGAAACTTTAAAAATTAAATAAGAGACATCCCTACTAATGATTTTTGTCAGTGCACCCAATGCCAGAGTCCATTAGAAGCATCTTCTGTGTACTATTATGTCTGGATTTTTTTTTTTTTTTTAAATGCACAGCCTTATTATCACTGTTGTTATTATTAGCTTCAAAATAATTGGAGAAGGCCATCTCTGCTAGCTGGAGCAGCATCATTATTCTTGTTGGGTGCACTCTTATCTCAGCGACCCCCCTTCAGTAATTTACCAGTGACACTGCATAAGCCTGTGGCATTAGAAGCAGAATAAATAAGATAACATATAGTTACTTCTGCAAGATAAACATAGGTGCCTCACATCTGCCTGATAATATGTTTTAATGGTGAAATAGATTTGTATTGAAGGAAAAGATAATGGCCATATTGATTGCTTACTGTGCAGATATTACTGAATAATTGTTGCCTCTGTGGACTTTCTGGCTCTGTGTCATGTGCTAGTGCAGTGTTATTGATGCAGGCAGACACTATTGTTGTGAGTCAGACCTGTTTATAGGGACTATAAGAGCCCGAGTTACCAATCCACAATGGTGGCACTGAACGTAAACACTACTAACACGGTGTAAACCTTTAATCTGTACTGCCTCTGTACTGTTGTGTATTTGTGACTCATTAAAGAAGTCATAGACAGAGCAATGAGAAAAACCCAAAACAGGGATTGCTCCATTTTGACTCAGATACCTGAATGGCTCTACCGCGCTTAGAACTGAGACAAATCCTGTTTTTCCTCACTTTCTCTGGATCATGCTAACTCAGATGTGATATCCAAGTTATCAAAGATATTTGGAACATAGCACTAAAACCCCAGTCTGTCTTAATAGTCTTTGACTCAGTGTGAGTAGTAAGTTTGTGTAAGACACAAAACATTCACACCTACATCAAATATCGGGAACTCTCCATCTGCTTTTAGATCTTCAAAACTAACCTAATCTAAAATAAATCCAGTGGCTTTCATCTACAGTGACCTGGATGACTGAGAACCCACACAGACATATAATGAGGCCCTTATATGAAATACCTCAAATTCAGCAGTGCCTTTTAATTGGGTCCCCTGTGATGCACCTCCCAAGTTTAAAGTACACCGGACGTATGGATGGCTAGGTAATGGCACTCATACACACACACACACACACACACACACGCACACACACACATGAGTGATGTGAAGTAATGCATGATGATAAACAACCACAGTGCAGTCAATGACATGAAATTCAGTAAATTATAAATACTCATTACAGTGAGGAGGATTTCTGCTGACTGCATCGCACGATGAAGGTGGCATTCCTAAAAGTTAATGTTCTCTCATGACCAGAGAATCTGATTACTTTTTTTTTTAAAGGAACAAGTAATGTAATGGATTACTATTGCAAAAAAGTAATTGGATTACTGTTACTTTCCCGTAAGCACGCTGCGTTACTAAACTGTCATGATTTTGTTTGTGAGAGTGTCTCATGACAATGACGTAAGCGCGTGTAGATCAACAATGGATGATATGGAGTGTGGGAGAGAGTACGACCATGCAGCGTTTAAAGCGTGGACGTACTTACATTACTTTAAGTTTTATTCTGTAAAAAGTGACAAAAACATTAGCGTCCGCTGTGCACTCTGCGTGGGAAGAAAACTTCTTTCTACAGCAAAAAATGAAACTTCAAATCTGAGCAACCACTTACAAGCCACCCTGAGAGGAATGTGAGATTCACAGAGAAACCCCGCCACTGAACCCCCCACATAGTCAAAGACTGTTGCATATAATTTAACTTTTGCTTGATGCAATGTGCTGTTTTGTGATGCAATTTTAAAACGAATAAAACAATTTTTTAAAAAAGACTTTCCATTTGGTTCAATTTTATATGATCGATTATGCATAAAAAATCCGAATCCTACTTCCGGGCCTACAGTAGTCTGCGTTTAATATGGCTTTTGTGTTGTTAACATGTTTAATGTGAACACTCACGTTAACTTTTATCCAGTGGAAAAAAAGTTAGATTGTTTATATTATGCTAACATAGCTGTGTCGCTAGCGGTCACGTAGCACATCATTATATACCAGCTAGCCAAACTTCAGTAACCCTACAAACGTCACTGCTGTTTAGTTTTCTGTCTTCATTTATGTTGGAAGTGATAACAGAGCTGTACGTTTTAATTAGTTTCCAAAACCCCGCAGTCAGGACATGCTATATTGTATTTAGATAGAAGCTAGCGAGCTAACTTCCTGCTAACTTCTAACTCCGTTAAATGTCATAAATTCCGTTTTCATGGATGCCTGGATGTTAAACTCAATTGTTACACCTGTTAGAGCAGAACGCTGATCATTTTATTAAAGATGAAAGACTTTAGACAGTTTTTCAACTCTTAGTAATGCCATAGTGATCGTTTGATATATGGACCTGCAGCGGAGTTTAGGCCCAGACACGGCTAGTGACGTCAGACTTAACGACCAGATAGAACTGGGCTGAAAGGTCTGTTGCTTTTTTCAGGTTGTGTGTCATGTTTTTGAAAAGTAATTAAGTAACTAATTACTTTTGAAAATAAGCAATCAGTAAAGTAACGGGATTACTTTTTTGGAGAAGTAATCAATAATTAGTAACTAATTACTTTTTTCAAGTAACTTGACCAACATTGCTTGCGACTGACTTAAACTGTGTGCAGTAATAGTGTTATTGATTAGACCGGTGTCAAAGGGTCTGTTGTGATATGCGACCTGTTGTATGGAGTGAGAGTACCATATAAATGCTTTTGGTCCTGTATCTGTAAGGAGAGGAAATGCAGCAATTTAACCTTTTGAAGCACTGAAGTGATTAAGTACTGTTTCCAAGCTCACCTGTCTTAACGAGACATGTTTGCAAATACGGCAAATTAATTTCAACTGTATGTGTAATAATATTCATTGAAACCCTGTGCAAGTATCTGGCTCTCCTGCCAGAAATTTACATGTGAACTGAAAAGGGGTAAAAAAAAAAAAAAAAATAGCCGCTGAAAAAGCATCTTCACAACAACAAACCTAGGAGACACACCTCATGTCCTCTGCACAATCCATACAAAGTCTGACATTCACTGTTGAAATATTTGCAGAATACCTGTAGCTCCTTTTGTTTTCTGTCAACAAGTCTCTGACACTCAGTGAGGCTGATCACATTGCAGTTAGGGTACTAACTGGCATTCACATTTCACTGGCTGCAGAGACGGGCACTTCATCTTCCACTAATGCCATCTGCGAGCTCTGGCACCGTGCCCAGAACAGGACGGACGAGCAGTTAGGGACCCCGAGTGTGTGTGTGTGTCTGTGTGTGTGTTTATCTCTGTGTGTTTTTGTGACATAGTGAATAAAAACGAGTTAATAGCTGATAAAATCCATAAGCAGATAAGTGAGTTGAGTCAACGAGGGTTGTTTGGGATTCGCTTATTTGAGCTCAGCCTGCACCAAACAACAGCCTCTTCCATGCAAATTTAAGCTTGTTGGGAAGAGATAGGAATGCATTCTAGACATATGCAGTAAATAAGTGCAAAAAAGACGAGTTTTTAGGCTCTATGGAAAGATTGGATCTCCATTTTTTGGATAATCGAGAACAGAGTGGAATAAAATGCAGACCCAGTGGTCATGGTTTAATACTCACCCCCTCAACGCCTGTGTGTCATTTTTTTCTACCTGTCTCCTGTCGCTGGAATTTCTCCACCTGTCCACAAGTCCCCACTGATTGGTTTGCTGCTCTCACCTGTCACCTGACTTTGTGATGTGCCCACACAGCTGCTCCCCATTGCTAATTAGTGTCAGTTTATGTAATGAACTGTTGACACTCACTGTCTGTCAGGTCACGCTTCCCAGCTATCTCCTTAGTTCTCTCTTTGCTGACTTTAATCCTGCCTTTGCACCAAGATGTTAATGATTTGAATCCATTATTATTGTTCCGCTTTTTTTTTTTATAACAAGCAGATTTAAGCGGGTTGGAGTTAAGGTGCTTGTTAAGAACACCGCTCATTAAGTGCAAAGAGTGAGGTCAGTCATGCTTAGCTCCATTGAAATATTTAACCTGGCTGTATGGGAATTCATTAAATCCAAAAAAAGATAAAAAATAAAATAAATAAAAAATCAGCTTTTGGCTTAGCTTAGTTCTAATTCCGAGGCGTGTATATTTTCATGGATTTTTGATTGTTCCTCTGCCAAGAAGAGAGTTTCATTAAACTTGGTGTAGTCTGGGAGCAAGGGGAGTAAAGCTCCTGTGATGTGCTGTATCTCTTGAATGTTTAAATAAACTGTTCCCTAAAACATGTGCTGTTAAAGCTTCAGAAGGCAGATATTCGGATGTTGTAGTCGTCCTCCGGCCTTGGAATCAGATGAATCTGTGAGCTCGTGTTTCAATTCAATTCAATTCAATTCAATTTTATTTATATAGCGCCAAATCACAACAAAAGTCGCCTCAAGGCGCTTCATAGATACAGAGAAAAACCCAACAATCATATGACCCCCTATGAGCAAGCACTTTGGCAACAGTGGGAAGGAAAAACTCCCTTTTAACAGGAAGAAATCTCCGGCAGAACCAGGCTCAGGGAGGGGCGGCCATCTGCTGCGACCGGTTGGGGTGAGAGAAGGAAGACAGGATAAAAGACATGCTGTGGAAGAGAGACAGAGGTTAATAACAGATATCAGATATTTCATATGCACTGATGCCACCCTCCATGTTGAAAAAGATTTAATGAGGCTTGCCTGTTCCAGACAAATCGTAATTGTGTATGTAATGTGGGGCAGATTGAACAATACTGATATTTTGTCATCGCTCACAACTACAGTAGAGGTTTTCTTGATCTGGTTTGCTGTAAGGATATCCAGTTTCATTCAGAGGCATTTTGTTTTGGACTTTTTGTGATCCTGCGTGCGGAGTGCTTGATTGGCTGCAGGCTACTCATAAATGCTTCAGCACTAGAAAGGGAATAGACGAAGTCCAAACAGAAACAAAGTGATCATGTTTCGCCTTGTTTTTTCCAGGTGATGTAGTACTCTGTATAACAACGGAGTCCTCATGCAAATGATCCAAGTTACAAAAAACTAGGAGGTGCACGAGATGCTGTAATAACACCAAAGTGCAGAATAGTAGTGGTGTATTTTGTGGCGAGGACCCAGAAGTGAGCACAAAAATAAAAGGCAGAAGGAAACTAAGACTAAACTAAGTAGAACCCAAACAGGGAAAACTGAATCCCAAACATTATGGATATAGACAATGAACACCTGTGATGTGAGACAAGAAGAACAGACAACCTGATAAAGGGGAACTGAGGGAATAAATATACACAAGGGTGATTGGGGGAAGTAGAAACACCTGGGAACACAGCTGGAATGAATAAACATAATGGTCGTGTCCAAATTCATGGGCTGCATCCTCCTGAGGCCGCATTTGTAGACCGATTACGTCACAGCGACGCGCCGAAGGCTGTCCAAATTTGTAGACTCCTCTGAATGCAGCCGACAAATGCGTCCTCCTTTTCCCCGAATTTGAAGGGTGTGTCGGGTGTGTCCTTCGTGGCCTACCATATCCCAGAATTCATAGCGCGGCCCACCCAAACTCCAGTTTCCAACAATGGCGGCCGCTACTAAGTTTTAAAATTACTCATACTAATCTTTCTGGGTCACAAAATAAACTTTTAACATATTTTCAGGCGAGAAAGTAGCTGTGTAAACATCAAATAACTGCTCGGTTTATCAAGATATCGCATATTTGCAAAAGTGCTTCGACGTTTTCGGAGACGTCCGCTACCCACCAGCTCGACAGCTAGCCGGGAGCTCGAGGGTTACTGATGCGGCCGAGAACGGCACAACTCTCGGCACATCATTTTCAGATCACCGCGGACTTTCGCTGCTCGGGCTAAACGTAATATATAAGTCACTTAGACAACCTAAAAATGTTATTGTTGGGCCTTTTTCAGTGTTTTGTTTGTTCGTGAGTAAATCGGTTTGGCTGAGATTAAAGTTATTAGATTAGATTAGATAAAACTTTATTAATCCCTCGGGTGGGTTCCTCCTTGGTTTTTACACAGCTGACTAAACGTCAAACAGAAAACTGATTAAACAGAAGTGTGAGACAGTCGAGAATTTACGCCAGTGTCCTGTTATATTTTAGATAGCAAGGAGCAGACGGCCGAGTATATTTAACTCCACCGAGACAGCGGTGACGCTAATCAGAAGGCTAGACCGTCCAATTTCACAGCCGTTTACTTCCGGCCTACCCGACATTCTGAGGACCCGGCCCATGTAGACCGCGAAGGCCGGGTCCTCAGGAGGATGCAGCCCATGAATTTGGACACGACCAATGAGGTGGGGGAAGTGAAACTGAACAGGGACGAGAGGCTGTCAAAATAAAACAGGAAACACACTGAGACGCAGACTAAGACATACGGGGGAGAAACAGACATGGCAATGAGAAAGACTGAGGAGACGCAGAGATGTGACAAAGACAAGAAGACATGAACCAGAAATCCAAATAAATTCAGACACATAAAAAGAACTAAACCAACTAATCTGTATAAATTTGAACTTAAAATGTCTTCATAATGCAACGGAAAGAATCATGAATACAAAATAAATTGAAAATTTTGAGTTGACCCAGTATTTTGGGTCTTTGGCCCAAAAATACACAAATCATTTATAGCAGTGCGCTCCGGGGTAAAAGTGAGCCAGAACAACGTGTTGGTACTTCAGCACTTACCTCGCGCTACGTTGAGAGGCGAGCATAAAACGTTTTTTAAGCGGCAGCTTATTTCAAATGGAACATTTCTATCAGCTCAACGAATATCAGCAAACGCACAAAGTATTTGTGTGCAGTTTGTTGCAAGCTAGAGGCCCAGCTGGGAGGGAAAGGAATCAGAGATAACTTCTTCGCAGAGATGGAAAAAGAGATGTACAAAAAAACAAGAAAGGAGCGAAAGATTAGACGGTAGGTACCGCTCAGTGACATTTGATATCTGATACTGGCTCTGTATATGATGTGGAGTTATGTTTTTTCATATTGTGAAATGTGCTGCAAAACAAACTGAGATATGCTAACTCTGCTCTACTCTACTCTAAATCTACAGAGAGCAGTAAACTTCAGAGCAGCAGCAGGAACGGCACAGGTCAGCTGATTACAGTCTGCACAAAGCTCACTTTGACCATTATTTCAGAGAGCTGATAGACACTGTGCCAAATTGATTTGCATATGAAAAACTGGAAAATGTGTAATGGTCTTCACTCTCAAATCAAACGCACAAGAGCAACATGGGCAGAGCACAGGCTTCACGCACAGCCCTACTGTTTTCCACTATGAATCTGTAGAGTGTCCTGATAGACAAAACGGAAACCAGCGGTGTCCACAGCATGGCCTTAATATAGTCGCACGTCGTATGTCTGTGTAGACTCACAATCCAACAAAAACTGACAGTAAATTACCAACTTAGTGAGAAAGTGAAGACACAGAGAGCAACTGACTACTTCATGAGTAATATCTGAGTGAGAATGATAAAAGGTGTGCTTTTAAACTCCAGACACTCAGGAGGATTTGTTTGAATTCTTTGCTCCAAGATTCTTTGCTGTGATGGCAGTGATGAAAAGCAGGCAGGCTGTGTTAAATAGCTCGAAGCACAGTTATCAAAATGAGCCGCTCCACAAAAATGCCATCTAACCCTGTTTGTTGTGACTCTTGTCATTTGTAATTTCTCTCCTCCCCGCCGCACCGCGAGCACAGACCTTTCATTTAAGTCATTTCATTTAATTTGAAGAAAAGCTAACTACAGGGCCTTCATTATCTTTGGATCTACCTGCACTTTCTACCCCTATACCAGCAAACCTCATTAAAACAGGCCAACAATGAAGTCACAGTCTGACTTCTTCACAGCGAGCCAGACCTGAGAAATATTTCTGTCAGACTCGATGTGGAATGTCATCGGTGTGTTTCATGTTATTATTGCTGTTTTTACGGTTTTCCCTGTTACTGTGGTGCACAGGTTGTTGTCACTGCTGTCATGGCAGGAAGTATTTTTTTAAACTCTAATTGGTAACTCGTGGGTGCTTCGGTCCTCTCACCTTTTTAACAAGAATCAAAACTCCTGACACTTCATACCTCGTTGCTTGGTTTGTTTGCTTCATTTTGCCTCCCAACTGAATTCAGTAGAAGTACTTGAAGACAAATGCTTGGAGACTACAGTAGCACCTTTCTCCAAGTTAATACTTCTTCCTTAAACTGTTGCTTAACTTGGAATAATAAATAATTTAACCATATCCAATTTTGGTGGGTGTATTTATTCTGAATTGGCGTAGCAGGGCCACCTTAAAAAACATAAAAAAAACCCAACAACTCACCACTCACTCATACATAATATTTACATTTAAACTAAAATTAAATGTGAATATTATGTTTTTATGATTATGGTTTGGCACTCAACACACGTGATTAAGCTTAATCATGCCGAGCACCTCTGTCATTTTACAGTTTGATTGCCATCCTGCAGGTTTTGGTTGTTCCTGAATGTAAGTAGGTAATGTGGGTTTGTGTTCAGTGTGAATTTCCTTGTATCTAGGTGGCAAAAGAGTTGCTTTTATACCAGTTTATCACAGTTAATCACTGTAATATCACAAACCAGCTCCACCTGATTGCTGTAATTGCTGTCTTGATGCATCAAAGTCTCTTTGAAGACACCAACCACTGCGAGTGATCGCAAATCTGGTCTCTGTCTTCTATGTAACCAACAAGACAACAAGATTGCAAATTTGTTGCAATAATTTTGGTCGCACCACCATCTCAAACTGCTGTTTCCCCTAGTGCCAGTGTAAGTTCTTTTTTGGGCAGGAAATCAAACTACAAGAAAATTGTCAAGACTTGTACACTGAACATTTAAGTTTTACACATTGGCATCATGTCCTGATGTCAGACAGCAGTTTTAAAAAACTGCCTGCAAAAAACACTCCAGTATCGTGCACAGTTAATGTCATATTATAATACAGGAGGGTCATGTTTGGTATGGTTGGGGATAATAGTGCCAAAGGCGACTGTAAAGAGGAGCTCGAGTTCACTGTAATGGGACCAACAATAGGTTCTCTGCAGAGGGAGGAGAGAGAGGATTTGCTGCAGTCCACGTGGAATCACATGGTGTTTATGGAAAGGAGGAGATCGGTTTATTTGATAGCGAGGAAGGCAAAGGCAAAGTAGGGGGTATGTCTGGTGGAGAGCGGGTTTTAAATGAGTGGTCGTGCAGGTAAGTCTTCCAGGTGATTTCTTCTCTTTAGCCATTAACCTTTGAGGCAGTGCAGATCACCTGGGAGCAGCGAACAGGTGACGGAACGGAATCCAAGCACACAGAGGTAAAAACTGGAAGGCAGATGGACAAAGAAGGTAAGGAGCAAAGAAGCAGGGATATTGGTTGCTAGCTCAATGAGCCCTGTTACATCTACAGAAGTCAAGATGATCTGACGGCTACCCGTTTTGATTCACAGGAGGTGCAAAAAGAACAGGACCACAAGGAATCCACTCGTCCACCTGCAACTTAGATTCACTGAAAGAAACCAAAAACGAAGAGTAACCCAACTTACCCTGGCCCTGACAAGCATCACAGAATTCATGAAAGAATAAATAATCATTCTCTGCACAGACACATTATAAACAATGATAAACCACATTTACTTTACATTTGCTGGCTCAAATTGGGACTTAGTTAATAAAAATTTGAGAACCCAATCTTTTCATCAGTCCTTCAGTGTGTATTTGTAAACCTAACTGAGATGCTGAAATTACTTCCTATATAACACTTTCCCCTACGCCTTATTTTTGCATATTATGGGGAGAAGCTGAAGCAGAAACCAGCTATGCACACATACTGCATCACACGATTAAGGCTCCTGGCATACGCTGAAGAACTACACAACCAGCAGAATGCAAATTAGCATGCTTTAATCATATAGCGCTACATTCCTTGTCTCACCTTTGCATTAATATATAATATGTGTTTTCATTTGTGCAAATGTTTTCCTGTATTCAAACAGCTGAAAAGCAAAAACAATGTGAAGGAATAAACCATATATTCCTGTAGCGCATTGGTAGTAGGAGGTCTGAGGTGTTTACACTGTGTGAGTGTGTGTGTGAGAGTGTGTGTGTTACACGATTGCATGATTATTTGTGCTTTCATTGTCTTCCCAGTAAGCCTCGGTGGAACTGTGTGAGCGTCTCAAAAGCTGGGATGGCCTGCGGATCAGTTTCATGGCCTGCAGAGAAGATGGGCCTCAAGCAGCCTCTGCACGTGCGTGAGCGTTTGAGAGGGGCGATGAGAGGCGCTTTCAGTTTGTGCTCTCCACAGCAGGGTCATTTTGGCAAAAGAAAGCTTGTTTTTGAGGAAATGAAGATGGAAAAACATACGGTAGCCCAATCAAACACATGGGTTACCCGCTGTGTCGACCCCTTGGGAAGAAAGGAGCGGCTGAAAGTAGCTTTAAGTCTGATTTGTGCGGATAATAATTATGTATTTACTTAAGTAAGTCAACACACAAGAGCGAGAGCAGGAAGAGGCTGTTAGAATGGGATATTAGCTGAAAGGTAATACAAACTTTTCTCTTTATAAAAGCCAGCATCCAGCCACAGCGGTATCGATTTGAAACAGCGATCCTTCTTTTGTAGTTGAGCCCAAACAGACAGCAGGAAAGACTCTGCTGAGCTAATAGCCTTCACTCACCAGTCTACCTGCAAGCACGACATGTGTAATAAGAATACAGAGATAAAGTGTGTGTTCATTTAAGTTTCTATTGTGATTGAGTGCAGGTGTGTGTGTTAGAGAAACGTCTCTGTAGGAGTGTGGTTGACTGCCAGTCTGGTGTTGCGCGGGTGCATGTTTGTGATAGAGCACGCATGAGTGCACTCGTGCAAATTTGTGTGTTTGCATACGAGGAGTTTAAGCAGTGTGATACCTCCCGGGCGCCGCTCGTTCACCTATCCCCTAATCTCTGCCGACTCCCAAGTGAGATAACAGAGCTTACTCACATTTGAATATTCCGACTTCTTACCTTGAATGTCAATTATAGAGCCGAGGCAGCGCTTCCTCTGCTTTCCCGCTGTGCTTCTGTCACTCCAGTGGCCTGATTGTTTTGTGGGGGGGAAAAGGACACGTTTCGTGTGGACAAAGCGATGGATGTTTGAATTTGTACCAGCAGATTTATAAAAGGGGCCGACAAGCAGAGGTCCTCTATTCTGCCAAATCACTGATTGTCTTCAGTCCATCAGTAAAGATGAGATGCAGAAGTTGCTGTTTGGATAACGCACACCTTTCCTTTCGGATCTTTTCAATCTCTGTGCAATTTCAGGGGGTTTGATTTGATTCAATTTGCCTCTAATCGCTCCCTCATGCACATTATAATGCGAGGCTCTGCATACGAAGTGCAGAATTGGGGCGATTTCCAGTTACCTTTGAGTGACGAGCAGCCTCAAAGAGGGAGGGTTGCATAAATCTGCATACATAACTCAAATGTATCCGGAAGCGTAGCGGAATAAAGTCATTCATCCTCTCCCTATCAAGTCTTTCTGTCGACTGAGGAATGTTTTGGCCTTGCAACAATGTAAATTTATTACATTCTTCATCATATTTATTATGGTGCAGATAAAGCTGCAATGGAGCCACTTAAAAGACTGGGGTTTTTTTTCCATTTATTAATTTATTTTGTGCCTCACACCCATTCACACACGCATGCTGAATTGAGAAATGCTGAGAAGAAGCACTGTTATTTTTTCCCCTGCTAGATTTATGCAATCTATTCAAACACAGTGGGAATTAGTGAAACCCTGGAGCAACACAGTTCAAAAGTTATCAAAATTACTCCAATAAAATGTTTTGAAGTCGCAGCAAAAAGAAATGTAAAAAAATCTTGGACTCAATTCTCTGCTGCGAGGAAAACGGAGAGACAAAGAGAGCAAGAGGAGATGGAAAGGAGGAAGAAGCGGCGTGCAATAGTGAGAAAAGGCAGCCATAGCAGAGAGGTGCTAAACGTGCCTCCAGGTAAAGGAACCATTGACTCATTTTGTCCTATCTGAGCTTCCGTCTCAAAGCAGCGCTGCTGCATCTATCTGACTCAAAAGAATCTGCTGAGTAACTTTGTTTGGGATGAGGTTACAGCAAACTGTAAATTCTCCCACGCAGTCGAGAATCATCCTGCCCAAACAAGGCAGAGATGGAGGAACAATAAAGCGTGAGCTCATGCCTTCTTCCCTCAGACAACAGCTCATCATGCTTCACCTTTTCTTTCACCTCCTTCCTGTTATTTTTACATTCCCTCTTCTGCCCAGTGACTCCCTTTCCTCCCTTCTTTCTCTCTCTTCCCTCCCTGACTCCCACCCCCCCCCCTTTTTTTGCCAACCATCTATCCTTCCCTTCTTCCCCACCTATCCACAGTTGTTGCCTTGGTAACAATACAAAGAGATTTTCTTCACAGCTCTGTCACCGTGGCAACGCTTGGCTTTCCTCCAGGCTGTTGTTGGAAGTGCACCTCTTTCCGGTCCACTCCAGGCGGCTCGTACTGACCACGGTCAGAAAGAGGCTATCCATCGGTTGAAAATCGCTTAAATGTTGATGCAGCTTATCAGGGCCAACTCGGAGCTTTTGTGGTTGTTAAGCTGCAGTGTTTTGCTTCGCTACAGCACTTAAAGCCTTAAATGTAACATTAACTGGGCTGCAATGATTAAAGAAGACCTTTATCATCTTTGAATATTTCCGAGGTTTGTTCCATCAAACTAAAACGGTAGAAGACAAATGTTCTTAGAAACTGCAGGAACTTAAAGGAATAACAAAAGCACCGTGACAAGTTATTAATCCCTTAATATCTAGTGCATCATATTTGATACACCAGTTTATGTGAGTTTTTGAGACTTCATCATTGTGCTGATGTAGAAATCTTAAAGTCTGCCCTGAAGAACCTAAAAAAATGGCACAATACATTTTTAAGCAAGAAATGTGGAAACAAATGTAGCAAATATGATACAAATTAAAACTCAAAGCTAAAATTGAATTATTAAGTAATTATAAAAAAATTCAAATTTGAAAAAAATGTTAAAAAGGTTCAATAGACACAAATTTTATAGTTCAGACTTTAAAGGGTTAAGGGTTAACTTTAAAGTTTTATTTTACATTTTTGATACATATGAGGTATCACGGCTGACAAAAATCAAAACTATACTTTCTTTAAGCACGGCCAATCCACACTTTGTGTTGCATTTTAATTATTTGTATTTATTTAAAGGCTTCTTGAAAGCCCTGTTTTGACAGGTTGCCTGTCTCTCTGTGATCTAACAATGAACCTCAAACACCAGCTTCATTGCCTTCTTCATTTCAGAAACTGATGTTTGACCTAACTGACCTAGCTTTAATATCATTTCATGTCCTGTAATAAATGCTGGCTCTCCAGCTAAGACCTTCAGTAAGAGCAGTTTTTGGTAGAGGACTGAAAATAGCAAATGGGGTGATGAGCATGACTAGACAGATGCTACTCTTCTTTCTTTTTAACAGTCTTGGATTGTACATAATGAATTCAGGCTCAGGTTGTAACAAATTGAGAGAAAACATTCGGCACATGCGACCTAAACTGTGGTGTGTCATGAGACTCCATGCGGAGTAAAAACGTAATCTTTGCTCACCAGACTCTGCTGCTCCACAGATTTTGCTTCGTTAAGTCTGTCATCTTCTCCAAAATGAAATTTAACCTTCACAGCTTTTTAAATTCATCAGATTGCAGCTTCCACTAAGAGATTTTGGTCCATATTGACATGATAGTATCACACAGTTGCTGCAGAATTGCTTGGTTGCGACTTTCACATTCCACCAAATCCCAAAGGTGCTTTGTTGGATTGAGATCTGCTGACTGTGAAGGCCATGTGAGTACAGTGAACTCACTGTAATGTTCAAGAAACCAGTTTGTGACATCATGCATAGCGCTGAAAGCAGCCATCAGAAGATAAAGGGATGGACATGGTCGGAAACTATACTAATATATAAGCTGTGGTGTTTAAACGATCCTTAACTGGTAACAAGGGACCAAAGTGTGACAAGATAATATCCCCACACCATTACACAGCACTGATACAAGACAGAGCCATGCATTTGCATTGTGTCAAATTCTGATTCTATCTTACAAGTGCTGCAGCTGAAATTAAGACTCATTACACTGGACAATGGTTTTTCAATCCTCTGTTGTCCATTTCTGGTTAATCTGTGCAAACTGTATCCTCAGTTTTCTGTTCTGGGCTGACAGAAGAAGCACACAGTGTGCTCTTCTGCTGTTGTAGCCCATCAGCTTCAATGTTCAATGCTCAGTGATGGTCTTCTGCATACCTTGTAAATAACAAGTAGTTGTTTAATTACTGTTTCCGTCCTACCAGCTTAAAGCAGTCTGGGCTTTTTCCTCTGACCCCTAGTATTGATGAGGCACTGGGCATTTCCTCTTTTTCAGCCCATTCTCTGTAAACCCTAGAGATGGTTGCATGGGAAAATCCAAGTAGATCAGCAGTTACAGATGTACTCAGACAGGCCAAATTGTCTTAACCATGTGTTCACGCCTAAAAGCTTTCTCCTACATGACTGTCAGATTACATACTTGGATTAACGGACAGATATACACCTAACAAAAGTGAGTGTATATTACATGTGCAACAATCTGAGTGACCCACTGACCTGGCCGTGACTAGTTTGCACCATTTTAGTAATGGTTATAGAGTCCCCCAGTCAGAATTGGTGAGCACCTACCGTACTCCAAGAACAGACAAATTACTGATCAGTGACAGGGTCAGTAGTTATTTGGGCCATGCGCTGGAACTAGTCTAATCTGGGATGCTTACAGAACTTACAGAAGTTGCTACTAGTGTGTTGATGCCAGATAATACAAGGGAAGTTCTTACAGAGCTCATGCCTTGGTATGTTAAAGCAGTTTTAGCAACATGGTAACCTGCTTGGCTGAGACATGCAGCCAATAGTTTAAAAAAAGTTACACAAACTAAAAGACTTTTTTACTCAAACAAAAAAAGTTTGACCTATATCTAGGGGACACTACTTGTGATAGTATTTAACATTAATAGTGAGGCTGAAATTGTTTGGTCTGATGGCTGGAACTTGTTTGACTTTTGGATAAAAATCCACCACGATGGTGTTGAGGAGAGACAAGTGGCTCCATGTCACCTTCCTCCTCATGGGCCCATAATTGCTTGCTAAACTCCTGCTGGTGGAACACAGATATTGCTGCAAATGCTAATGCTGCACAGCTGGTGCTGAAACTGAGCGCCGCTTGCGAGGCGCAGCAGCCAGTTGGCAACTGAGAGGCTTATTACAACACTAACAGGAGACTTGACATTTAGGATGTATTGTGCCAATGAGTAAAATGCACTTTAGAGATGTCATGCTAATGGGATTGTGTTTTGGCAGCCTGGCAGGCAATGGGACTTTATACATTTACCAGGACAAAATCTGGCATCAGTGCAATGGCAGCTGATCACGTTTATGAGTGTCAGTGTACAATTGTTTCAAGTCTTTTGTCTGAGTGTCAATGGATTTTTTCCCCCGTTGTCTTTGCTTCATATCAGGACTATTGAAAGGATGTCTCTCAGTATCATCTTGACAGATTAGTTCTTATCCTCGCTGTTATTGTGACAGGCTGGGTACAATGATGAAAAATGTGAAAGATTTTACACAGCCCAGTTCACTTATCACAAGTACTACTCGCATATGTAATGTGCTTTGTTGCTAAGTTAGAAAACAACATCCTCTTTAAATAAGCACAAATTATAGAAATTATTTAAATACCTGATGTATAAGGCCTCAAATGTCAGCCTACTTAAAGTTTCACAGTTTTTCTAGACTTTGTTTTGTCTAAGACTCGTCTTTGTGCTGGGTACAGCAATAGCGAGATGGGTCTTTCACTCACAATTCATAAGTTTTGAATGTGCAGGGTTAAATTTTTTATGGAACATATTTTCCCCAAACATTTACTCCATCCATTACCTAACACCTAAAGACAATTCACCAGCTTGTTCACCAGTTTACCTGAGTATTTTGACAGTTATTTCTGTGGTCAAAAATGTACATACACTCATGATGGAGATAAATGTCTTTGTAATTTTGGGCTTTTAAAGATTTCTGTGAGTTGTTCTTTTTCCAGAGTGGATTATCATATAACACATTTTTTTTAATGACTTTAAAAACGAAGAACTGGGTGCAGAACTTTGCATTTACTTTGGATTTTCTCTAACCCACACAGGCTCAAAAGTATACACACACACACCCATTAATATTTGGTTAAATGGCCCTCAGCTTGTTGCAGCGCAACCAGACTCTTTTGTTAGCCATCGGCAAGTTTCTGACATGATTCTGGCTGGATATTTGACTACTCTTCTCTCTGCAAACTTTTAAGCCTCTGATTTCACAGCTCAAGGTCTGCATGCCTCATCATACAGAATTTATTGACATTCAATTCAATTCAGTATTATTTATATAGCACCACAACAACAGTCACCTCAAGGTGCTGTATACTGTAAGGTAAAGATGCTATAATGATACAGAGAAAATGCCAAAACGCAGACAATCCCGTGTGAGCAAGCACATAGTAACAGTGGAAAGGAAAAACTCCCTTTTAACAGGAAGAAACGTCCTGCACGACCAGGCTCAGGGAGTGGCAGCCCTCTGCAATGATCGATTGAGGGTGAGGGGATGGAGATGGGGAAAAAGGCAAACTTGGAAGAGATCAACATATATATATTTGTTGACTGTGTGGATTAGAGAAAACTCAAAATAAATTCAAACTTGTGCACCTAATTCTTGTTTTTCACCAGCTGGGACCACATGCTCAGTTACGATGAGCAATGATGGATGAGGGACCGTGTACTAGTGCTGCGGTTTGGGGAAGGCCTTGAAGGGGACTGGCAGCAGCTCCCCATGTACTAACGAGAAGTGAATGAAAGGAAGAAGAGAAGAAAGAAGGAAAAGGGGAGGGAGAAGGGTGGGGCATGAAAATGAGATGGTATTGGTGAACGGGCCATATATATCCTGAGGCCAGAAGAGGCGTGAATGAAGTGTGGTCCCACTCCTGAAATTCAGATAATATTTCCACTTAAAGACTTTTGTTGTACAATCATTCCAACTTGGAAAAAGAACGGTTCAAAGAAACGATTTAAAGTCCCAAATTACAGTGAAATTCATGCCCATGAAGAATGGATGTAAACATCTGTGGTATTATGACAGATAACATGACGGTTTAGCTGCTGTACCATTGAAAGAAATAAAATCGCATGCCATACCTTTAAGAATAGTGCCAGCAGTGTCGGTCAGATAAGGGTTAGGGTCTCTTTTAATTACAAATAGGTGTAGCTGCTCCCTCGTGCAGAAGGAGCTCCTACTTCTGGATTTCCTCTTTGGGGCCTGAATGCTTGCAGGATTGTAAAATTGCCCTGTAGGAGACTTTTAGTGACTTTGAATGACTTCTCAGCTTGAAGTGTTTTCGCACAACTATAAACATTTTTCTCCTCTTTTCCTTATAAATGTATTCTCTTTTCTGTTAGTTATTGTGATCAAGATGTTTTTGAAGGTGGAAGGCATTACACGCATGCCATTATCATTAAAATAAAAAAATGACTAGCAAAATGACATCACAACACAATTTCTAACAACTCTGTCCGTCAAAATGAAAAACGAGATGTCTCCAGCAACCTCTGAGAAAAAGCGTAAAACGGAAAGGTCCAAGTGACGTCACCTTTCTATGTCACAGCCTCCAGCCTCCTAATGTGACCGTAGTACGTCTGTAAAAGAGATGCCAAGGAGGCCACCGCAAAATACACCTGCTGAGTGGCGCTCACACATTAGACAAATTGGCATTATGAAAAAGCACTCATTTACAATTATAATTTTTTTTGTTATTTTTTTAAACTAAAAATAATGTATTATGGTTATTAGTCTGACTATACTAATCCGGCAAAAAAAGCATAACACTAATAAATGCATTAAGGGGAAAAAGTGCAAAAACACTGCATATTTTAAAAATTACCCTTTAATTTTTTTCTCCTCTACATTGTGCAAATGTCCCGTAATCACTTCTGCTGTGTGCTAATAATTTTTTATCTTCAGCTTTTTCTTTCTTTCTTTCTTTAAAAACAGCCATTAGGACTAATCTCAGCAAATGTAATGCATCCTATTAAGTTCTTGGCTTCCATTAGTGCTGCAGAGCAGTGTTTTAAATTCCTAACTGATTGATCAGTGGCTAGGCTGTTTCATTCAAAGCTTTTATGAAGTGTCATCTTATTACAGTAAAACTTACCATAGAGGATGAAACACAGCTTTCTTCTGCTACCAGGTAGTTTTTTGTTTTGTTGTTTTTTCTTTACCAGGTATGTTCAGTGCAGTCGCCTCAAGGTTCTTTATACTATAGGGTGAACTGTAGGTGATCCTACAGTATTCTGGAGAAAACAACAGTAGGAAGGAAAAACACCTGTTTAACAGGAAGTAACCTCAGGCAGAAGCAGAGTTTGGGGGGGGGCGGCAGCAAATGAGCGCATAGGGAGACATGAAACAGTGTAAGTAAGAGAGAACATGAAAATATAATGACGTGCTTCAGTGGTTTATACATGTTAGGAGTGAAGAGGTGAGACGGAGTGCACAATGTATCACAGGAAGTCCAACCGCAGTCTGTTCTTGTAGGAGCATAACTAAGAGATGGTTCATGGTAACCTCCGACTACCTTTATACCTTAATCTTTAAAATAGAGATGCATTCCTGGGTAGTAATAACATTCCATCATGCCCAAATCCATACACTTCTCTGTTCTCAGGGGCAACTCATGTTATTGGTGCCTGATCATTTAAACTGATCCCCCTAAAACTAGCAATCAATGGATTAGCCATTTAGCTAACACCACCTTACCTCTCCTACACCAGAATTAATTAAGCTCATAATACATAAACCTAGCTGTACTTTCATCCTGGTGGCACTTTCGGGGGAGGGCTTGTTCACAAAATGAATGTCAAACATTTTTGAGGTTGAACCATGGCAGGAAGTTCAGTCTTTTTGTGTGTGTTTGTTTAAATATTCATAGTTTGCAAACAGATGGGAAATTGACAGGCCTGTGCTGCAGTTCTGTGAAGTGCCCAGTATGTTCCAGTGATGTTTTTACTCTCCAGTTCTCTGTGCCAGCCCCATGACTAAAAACTATGAATAATATTGCATAAAAAGTAGCCTGTGTGTGTGTGTGTTTGTGTCTGTTTAAAAAAAATGATATATATATAATACATGCACACGGTCACAGCTATGACTATCAGGCAGGTGTGCTCTTCCTGTGATCTTTTATATTTAAGCTTCAGGCTTTTATATTTATTCATCATGTGTATGCACTCTGTGTTTAACTGCATCTTCTCGTATGTATATCAGCAGCAAACCAAATAAACACTTTTTGATTTATTTGACAGTTAAATTCTATAACATTGTATATAAGGGCAATGACTCATGTCTCTTGGTATAAAAGACAATGGCACTAACATTTTGCATTAACTGTTCAAGAATTACAGACATTTTTATACACAACCCCCACATTTTAGAGGCTCCAAATTAATTGGACAAATCGCTTTTGCTCTTAATAACTGCCTGAAGTCTAGAACTCATGGACATCACTAAATACTGATGATCAGAGATGGGCAGTAACGCATAACATTACTGCCCTTGTATTATCTGGCATCAGATTACTGCCCTGTAATCTGATTACTTTTTCAGCTAACGAGTAAAGTAAGGGATTACTATTGCAAAAACGGTAATTAGATTACCGTTACTTTCCCGTAGGAACGCTGCGTTACTGCGTTACTAAAACCGTGATTTTTTTGCGAGAATGTCTCATGACAGTGACGTAAGCGAGTGCAACGTTTGTGACAACAGCTGTGTGCAGATCAACAACGGATAATATATCGAGTGCAGGAGAGAGTATGAGCGTGCAGCGTTTAAAGCGTGGAAGTACTGACCTTACTTTAAGTTTGATTCCATAAAAAGTGACAAAAACATTAGTGTCCGTTGTGCGTGGGAAGAAGCCTTCTTTTTACAGCGAAGAAAAACCCCTAAACTTCCAAGCAAGCACCGAGTGCGCTACGACGTAATGGGAAACTCACAGAGAAACTGAAAATTTGATTACATTTTGTATGATGGATTATGCAGAAAAAGTAGAATTGGGCAGAAAGATCTATCGCTTTATTACCTATTCAGGTTGTAAATCATGTTTTTTAAAAAGGAACTAAGTAACTAAGTAACTAAGTAATTAATTACTTTTGAAAATAAGTAATCAGTAAAGTAACTGGATTACTTTTTGGGGAAAGTAATCAGTAATTAGTTACTGATTACTTTTTTCAAGTAACTTGACCAACACTGCTGATGATCTGCCAGGCCTTTACTGCAGAATCTTCAGTTGCTGCTTGTTTTTCAATCTTTCTGCATTGTATTTTGTAATAGGAAAACATGCTCTATTGATCAAGATCATGTGATTGCCTTGGCTACTGAAGAATGTGCCATTTCTATTCGTTTGAGAAACTCTTGACTTGCTTTGGGTCATTATTCATTTGCACTGTGAAGGACTGTCTGATCGGTTTTGCAGCATTTAACAGAATTTGAGCATTTTTATAATATATAGTAGTATAGTGTCTCCTGGCAGAGATCACAGTTTGCTTCTATTTTATCTTGCTGCTTCTGTCAGCTGTTACATAATCAGTAAACACTAGTGGCCTGATTCGGCTATCTGCCATATACATGCCCAAACCATAACACTACCTCTGCCATGTTTGACGCATAATGTGGCATACTGTTATAGATTATGAGCTATTTCTGTTTTTCTTCCGATCTTCGCGCAATTCAGGCACAATTTCATGTTAGTTTCATTTGTCTTCATTGTTGACGTTGACAGTGAGATGTCTGCCTCCCTGAGTGTGGTCTGGACACACTTTTTCTTAACCAAAAAAGAATTGTCTACTTTAGCTAGACTTTACTTCTTTTTATGACTGTGCAAAATTAGTGATTCTATAATGGGCTTGTTTTAGTTTATCAGCCTAATAATGGCCCCCTTCACTTTAGCATATCTTTACTGCTCATATTGACAATTTTAGTAAATAGCTATCCAATGGAAGTTGAATTGAATTAGGTCTTCACAGCTTTTTGCTGTATAAATAAAATTGAATTGAACTGAAGTCCTCACTTTACCATGAAAATGCTAGTCAGTAATTTTTCAAATTACTTTTCATCGTGTGAAAATGGAAGGATATGTATAAAAATGTTTAATGCACAGCTTTCATTAAGCCCTTAAATTAAAGTTGACGACCTGCACTTCATTCAGAGCTCAATAGCTTGAATTAATTATACTGTGATTCTCTACAGAGGGAAAAGTACAAAATTTGTCATTATCCAAATAGCTAAGGCTTTTGTACATTTGAATGTTGCCTGCTCCCGTCGGGAAAAACAAATTCTCCATTCTCACATCTAGTGCTCACAATACTGAGACATGCAGGTTAGGCTTACGAATATTTTGCACTTTATGCAACATTTCATCGGAGCGTGAATGTCAGATAGAAAGCACTTAGATGTGCTTGTATAAAAGGTAGTATGAGACATGTTGTGTAAAGTGCCATAAGAGCACAAATAGGGTTTAGAAGTGATTATAAGAATAAGTCCATTTACCAAAATCTTAAAACCTAAAAGAAGATAAGTAATACGCAAGCAGTACTTGCCTTATTAAATCTAAAAATAGACAGAAATTAAAACATACATAAGTAAAGCTATCTCTCCTTTCACCTCAGTGTCATAAAGCTCCTTGCTGTCACTTGATGTGCACATCCAGCCTTTATATTACTTTCATCTTGTGGCCGCAGTCGGTTATTGTCACCTAAAGCAGCGCTTGTTTTAATTTCATAAGAGACGGCAGCTCTCTCTATTTTGAGGGCGTCTCCATCTCTAGTTAACAATGACTGGAGCTGGGGAAGCTGAAAGGCCTGCAGCTTTTTACTGGTGGTTTTTGCATGTGCATTCTGGTATTTGATGGTAAACTGTGTTAGACTTTCTCAGTGAGAGATGTTGCTGACACGCTGTAACGGGCTGCGTCACCATGCAATCCAGGAGTGTAAGCTGAGAAAAGCTGCTGCCACATTACAGAGACTGCTGGCCAAGGAAGCAGCGACACAGTGGAAACACTCAGCTGGAGGCAGCGGTGTGTCATCGAACCTCCTTCCTGCGCTCTAAATGAAGGCTGATTTGGTTTAAAGATTCACCGCCGAAAGGGCAAAATGAGTCAAGTTACTACTACAGCTTTTCAACCAAGGATACCTGTTGTGTGTCATTAAACTCCACTTTAGTGTGTTTTCTTTTGTTCTTTGAAAGGTCAAACAGAAAACGTTTCATTTGAACGCTAAATTAAAAAAAGATAATGGGTTCCATGTCGGATTGTTTTGTTTTCTGTTTACTGTTTACATGTGTTTTTTAATAAGCGATGAAACAGTGTGGCAGCTTGTTGAGCATCTTCTCTTCTATTCTCTTCCCTTGATCTTAAGCACAGTCTTACTCTTTAATTTCACTTTCCTCTTTTTTTTGTGTCTCTTTCCCATCTGTTCTCCTGTGTTTTCACTTTTTAGCACAATGAAATCTTGCATATCAATACAACATTCTACAGTAAGTTTGGGAAAACCTTGAACTATTACAACAAATATATACAACACATATATATTTCGATGTGTGTCTCTGCTCAGTTAACCTCGGTTATTGTGGTTATTCATGACATGACCAAACCACGATGTGGTTGCGAAGGAGCATAACATTTCTGACTCTCCACACTGTAAAATTATTCAAACAGCTACTTTTTTAGGACTCAACTTTTAATCAATGAGTTCTAGAGATAATCTTAATTGATCTAAAGATCAGATAATCTCACTTTAATAAATGATAACTTTGGAGATAAACAGTCACAGTTTATAGGCAGAATGTGCATCTGCTGAGAGGATACCATGATAATTCAAATCACCATATTCAGCATGCAATATAAAAACAATATTTGCTGGGCTCTTGCCCGCCTCTGGTCTTATCGCTTCCTCATCCATCCACTGACCTTTAGAATGTTATTTGATTATTAAAGAGATGATTGTCCATGTGACTTCTGTAAAAGGAATGCTGTTCAGTGGTGAAAGCAACAAGAAATTGAAGGTACATATATGTGCATGAGTAAGCGCTAAAGAAGTTAATTGACATTTCAAGCAGCACTTTAAATTATCTTGCTAAAGGGGTTTTATGGCAGAACTCAGTGTGCATGTGTTTGCTCCCTTATGTATACTGCTGCTTACAGTACCTGTGTCTGCCTGTGTCTGCGTGCTTGTGTGTGTAAACGGTCCTGTCACTGTGTGTGCAGGGAGGTCTGGCAGGGCACGCAGGGACAGTTGGAAATAAAGAGTCATCTGACAGTTCTGTGCTGAAATGTACTCTGGGGAAAGAAAAGTGTCATGGTCGCCCCGTTCTCCGGGCACAGTACCTGCCTTACCTCTGCTGCTCCAGCTCTCCTGTCTTTCTGTCGGTATGCGTCGAACTACCCAGTGTTTTGCAGTCTCGATTGTGGCTTCTAGTTATCATAGGATGTTGCTGCTACCAGTGTTGCCACAGTTACTTTGAAAAAGTAATATATTACAGACTACTGATTACTCCTTCCAAAAGTAACTGAGTTACTTTACTGATTACTTTATTTTTCAAGTAACTAAGTTAGATTACTAGTTACTTTATTAGTTACTTTCAGAAGCTGCCAATAACACTCCCCACTGTCTCAACATAATAACATCAACCGGTTTAATACTCACTTTATTGGAAGTGTATTTTAACAGTAATATAAGTAATATAATTGTAAGCAACAATATATCTCCTGACATTTGAAGTTGAACTTAAAACTTGACAGAAATACTTGTTTGTATGAAAATAAAGACAGTCTTGTTACTTCATTTAACAAAAAATACTTTTTATAGTGTCTTTCTTGACTTCCCTTAAGATGCTTTTTATACCATCCACATGTAAGCTCTATTGTCCACTTTTTGTAACTCTGGACTAATCTTATAATTGATTTAAGTTAATCAACTTGAAAACTTTAATAAGTTTATTAAGTGACTTTGATAAACTTAATTCAATTACTTGTAAATAGTTATTTGAATTGGATTCCACATTCTTTTTTTTTCAGTATATGTTGTCATCGCATGTTATGGGGGAAACAGTAGAGTGGAGCGAGTAAACCAGTGGTTGTACCTCATTAACAGAAACTTCTCAAACCTTTTGTCAGAAAGTCGATTTCTTGTAGGCGTGAGCACCAAACCTCCTAGACTAAAAAGTCGCTCCACAGGAGCACTTGATGGGGTTGGAGTGTTATACTTTAAAAAAAATTGTCTTTATGCTTGAAAACTTATGCAGAATCTGAAAGTCGTAGCCTGACATCAGGTAGTCCATGACTTCTTTTTCTGCAGAATAGGTCTCCTCGTCTGGCTCTGCCTCAAAAGTGAAAAAGTTTATCTCACCTTGGCTGCTAGATGTAGTAGCACTGGGCACACTGGCAGGGTTTTTTGCCAGAGGAGCAGTGGTGCAACACTCTGCTGTCAGAAGCTGTTTTACTCTCTCCCTCCTTCCTGCCTCTCTCAGCCATCGGAGTTTGAATTTTGGACAACTGGCAGCTGCGAGAAGGGCATCTTTGTCGTCCAGCACACTGGCGAAACGAGTCTGAATAGCCTAAAAAACATAATCGATATTTTTATGCCTACAATTTATTATGTTATTGAATTACTTGCAAACCATGCCTAATATGAGATCAGTATTATGGATTTAATTTTGTTTTAGGTTACTTATAAACATTTTAATTGTTTTAATCTTATTTTGCAATGATAATTAATATTCTGTTCCATGTTTGTGAATTGTATGAAGCAAAAAATGTGCATAATTTCAAGATGGAGCGTACCTGTACAATGGCATCTGGAAGGCCTGCAGTCATCCTGGAGAGGTCATCTTTTACAGCCTGGGTCTTCTGCATCAGAACTTCAAGTGTTGGTAGTAAAGTTTCATATGGACAGTCGCCTTGTAAAATGTCCAGTGCTGCAGTCAGAGGTTTCATGCAGTACTCGTGCAGGAACTGGTATTCTTGATCTTTGAAGCATTTCAGTCCTAGCTTTGTATTCAGCTCACCCATGGGGATTTCTGCAATTCTCTTTACAGCATCAAAAAAAGGAATTCCAGCTTGTGGACGTTGGTATTAGGAGCTTTCTTTTGCTGATTTCTTCCACTGTTTCTGATGCAAGTGCATTTTGCTGTGCTGCTCCTATACACAGCCCTGCTCTCTGCATTGGTTGATAAATGTTTCTCCACATCACATGTGCAAATTATGTTGATAGTGTGCCACGCACACCTGCGGTGCGCGGGAAGAGACAGCTGACCATCACTTTCATTCTCAGCCGAGAGGATTTCTGACAGATCAGAAAAAGTGACATCATCGTCTTTGGGGGTGGACTCTTCCTCCTCCGTCTCATCATCGGACTCCGTGACAGGATGATAAACTTGAAACGCCTTAACAAAGTTGGATCCATTATCAGTAACTGTGGCAACTACTTTGTTGAGTAATCCATAAGAGGAGTGAATGTTTTCGATTTCTGTACCAGTGACATCATACGTGTGTCTACCACAAATTCACCTACATGCTAATGCAACCTTGTGGCGCTCTAATGTGGTTCTACTGATCCAGTGGAGCGTTACTCCCATATAGCTTCTGTTGTTAGCAGTCCAATATCCGCGGTAGTTGAAACAAAGTCAATCTCATTCAGTGCAGCCTTCAAATTTCTCTCCATTTCTCTAAACTCCTTCTCCAAGTAAGAAGTAAAAGTCGTTTGGTGAGGCAGCTCGGCATTAATATGGCACGAAACGAGGGCGAGTCAACAGTGTTTATAGGTAGCATTTCTTCTACAATATACTGCGCGACCAACTTCTCCAATTCTTCATCACTTACTGGTTTTGCACCAAAGTCCAACTTTTGTTGTTTGGGGGGTGTGGGACCTTCTGCGGAAGTCACGGCTCTCTGCTTCGGCCCACTTGGTGGGACTCTCTCTGTGAGTTTGACTGTGCCGTGCTGCGACTCCAAATGTTTCTTTAAGTTTGACGTAGTGTTTTTGAAGATAGATAACATTTTTTCGCCAACACAGAGTGTACAACAAACCTTAATATTGAAATCTTTAGTTGACAGAAACTCAAAATAGTGACCATATTTCCAGCTAAAGAACAAACATCTCTCTCCCTCCATTGTTGTTTACACTCTTTTACGTCGCTGGCTGCTTGTGAGAGGGAAACGTGACCTGCTTATGTGACATTTCATGGCGTTTGTCATCCGCCGAGACGAAAAGAAGAAACCAAATCTTTTTGCTTAAAAAAATAGTAACGCACAGTGGTTTGGACAAGTAACTTTAATCTGACTACTGTTATGGAAATAGTAACGCGTTAGATTAGTCGTTACTGAAAAAGTGGTCATACTCAGAGTAACGCGTTACTATGCAACACGTTACCGGCATCACTGCCTGCTACCCATCTGCTGTCGATGCAGCTTTTAAGCTGCTCCACCTTCAGATTGCCAAATTGTTATCCTCCACTAGTGGAAACCTGTTGGAAGGTAGCTGCTTTACCTCTACCATAATCATGCCTGACCCACTTTTATCCTGCTCACTAAAGTTGCCTGCCTTAGTCCGAGTGCTGGAGTGCAGATCTAAGTTTGAGAAGAGGATGGGTCCATTTACTAGAGGCCAAAGCAAAGAGACTCTTTGAACCTGTGAGACACAATCTGAACCTGTGTTTGGCCTCTGCTGAAGACCTGTGAAGACACTGTTTTAAGACACTCAGTCTAAGTTTTGCTAAAGTGACTTGTTGTCCTAATTGGACAATTCTGTCCATTGAACCTTCTGTACTTTTCCACTGTGCCCTGTGCTTCAGTCCGCAGGGTGAACCCTGACATATAAAAGCATGAGAGTGGCCATGTGTGTATTTTTGCTGCTTTGTGTATAGTATGACTCATATATAGTTGTGTGTGTGTGCAGATGTGTGTGAGTTTATGTGACTGTAAGTCTCTCAGTGCTTGTTTTCTGTTTGTGTGCGTGTAGCCCTGTAGTAATTAGGTAACAGTCTGGCCTTCAGCAATCCATTTCCTGTCAGTGAGGACAAAGCGAGACCTGCTGATGAACCATCTGTTGTCCAGGTGCATTACTATCTCTTTCTCCCTCTGTCTCTTTCCAGTTAGCTCTATCCTCGTAAGGACATCTGTCTGTTCCAGTCACTTCTATCCCTGGGAATCTACTTGACCTCCGGAGGCAGCTTGTTCTCGTCTCCTTCGGTAATCTCAATGTCGGGAATGATTCCGCCGTGGCTGTTGTTGCCATCTATTTTGTTTTTTTATTCCAATGTGGACACACAAACAGAGAACCTACCAAAAACACATAATGTGATAGCTCTAAAGCTAATTTTAAAAGAGCTGGGAGGGCTGGGGTCATGGTGGTCATCTGGCAATTCTGTTCATAGCAGTCCTGTTTATAGAAATCTGTATGACAGTTAATTAAATAAACTTAAAATAATAATAATAGGAAAACAGCAATATCATGAAAAAGAACATATGTTTATGTCCTTATAGACTTATAAATGCTACAGCAGGGCAAAAGTGGCTGCATGTTATACACACCAAGTGAGTTTTTGCCTGGTTAGTCCATGATATCGGCATTACAAGGGGAAATATATAGCTAATGTGTTCAAAAAGTCACTCTCCAGCAAGCAGTTTAAACCTTTTTTTTCACCAAATCAAGCCCTTATAGCCTAATTTTTATTGAAATATAACAATTAATAAACAAGTAAGTATTAAAATGACAATTACTGCCATCTTTGGAATAGCTGGCATCTCTCTGGCCTCAGTCACACAGGCTTACAAACCCCTTAGTGACTCATGGCAACCACCAGTAGAGGAAAAATGCATTCCCTGACCAAAGCAGATGCTAAACCAAAAGAAATCTCACTATGGTTGCTAGCAGGTTGCAGTGCTTGGGTGTAAAATATTGAGTTGCCAACCGTCCGTGACCTGTAGTGAAACTGTAGTGAACATGTTTCAAAAGGTGCAGCTTTTACTTTGAAGCTCAACTGTCTCCATTTCGGGTTTGTGTCACACTTTAAACCTTATTAAGATAACGGTTGCCTTAATTGACTTCCCTTCTGCTAATATGAACCACTGAACCCAACCACTTTACACATTCGTACTCATTTGCTGTTATATTTGTCTGTGCAAAGCACTTCTACACTCGTTAGATGCAGTTAAAGTTAACACTGGTTAATAAGTGACAAATACGATCATTCCTGGCTCCAAAGAACCAACATAATGATGTCAGTGTGTGACACTGTGGTAGCCACGTCCATCCTTTACATGCAGTTTATTTTGATGAGTCTAGATTTTATTGATTTTTGTTCTATTCTTTCCATTTATTAATGTTTCTGTCCCTAAATAATAACTGCTGCTGGGTCGTTCATGGTTCTTGCCTTTGCTCCGGTCTTATTTCTCTTTTTATGCTCTGACAAATTAAAATGATAAATAAAGTTTAAGTTCAAAGTTTTCAACCTGCAGGCTCATTACTCTTAATCCTCGCCCTGAGAATTTCATACTCCTGTGTTTGTCATTTGGCTGAATAATAAATGCGGCATTGGTCTATAACAGACACACTGTTTCCATGGCTGCTTGGGACTTGGAGAAGTGGATGCCTTTTTTTCATGTCATGTCTGGGTCCCTAAGACGGGTTGTAAGACGGGCGTATATTACTTTCCCCAAAACTAACAAATTCATTTAGGTCCCACACAACAAGTGAACATGACAGAAAGTGCAAAGACTTCCCATGGAGCTCTTTTTCTGCTTTCCAAAGCGCAATTAATAAAAACTCTGGAAGGATGATATAGTCTTCAAGGGATGCGTAATACATTGCTCCCTACTGTGTGTGTGTGTGTATCTTCACCCACTGTAAACTCATCAGTTGACCTACTAAGGTAGTTAGCTTTTGTTGGAGCACACAGTGTGATCATCAGGTACTGAGTCAGTCTAGAGCCCTGTACCAGCATGCTTGTGTTGTTCTTGCTTGTGTTACCAGTGTTGGTCAAGTTACTTGTAAAAAGTAATTAGTTACTAATTACTGATTACTTCTCCAAAAAAGTAATCCCGTTACTTTACTGATTACTTATTTTAAAAAGTAATTAGTTACTTAGTTACTTTTTAAAAGCATGATACAAAACCTGAATACGTAATAAAGCAACAGACCTTTCAGCCCAATTCTATTTTTTCTGCATAATCCATCATATAAAATTGAATCAAATGAAAAGTCTCTTTTTAGAAATTGCTTTATTAGTTTTAATCTTTTAATTTTATTCACAATGCATTAATCAAAAAAAAAAAAATTATATGCAACTGTCTTTGATTTGAAGAAATTGTTTAACATTTAAACCTGTTTTCTGCATATTCCAGCATATAAAATAAAATAATGTTTTGTGTTTACACTCATTCTTTCAAATAGATGCAAGTAAAACAGCAAAAAATAGATAAAATCAAAGATTAAGTGACACATAGTCCTGTCGCTCTTAAATCTATTTTCACCTGTTTAGCAGGAGTGGAGCAGGTGGAGGTTTACCCGGTGCTGCAGCAGTCATGTCAATCGGGGGATCCACTGTGGCGGGGGTTCAGTGGTGGGGTTTCTCTGTGAATCTCACATTCCCGTGGCAGCTTGCTAGGTGCTTGCTCAGATTTGAAGTTTAACTTTTTTTTTAAAAAATTATTTTATTTTTTTTCCCATGCATAGTGAACAGCGGACGCTAATTTTTTGTTACTTTATACGAAATCGAACTCAAAGCAATTTCCCGCACTCCATATTATCCATTGTTGATCTGCACACATCTGTTGCTTCCACGGATGTCGCATGTGTCATGAGACACTTTCACAAACAAAATCACAGTTTAGTAACGCAGTAACGCAGCGTGCTTACGGGATAGTAACAGTAATCTAATTACTTTTTTGCAATAGTAATCCCTATCTTTACTCGTTACTTTAAAACAAAGTAATCAGATTACTATCTCTGCCATTTATATGCTGATATTCATAAATACCTTAAACATGGTCTTCTAATTTGAGAAACTGCCTTTATGTAAGTCTTTGTGGATTATGTAAATCATGTAATTAAACTGCTATAGCTAGCAGTGCTCAATATTCAGCCTGAACATTTTGGGCGATATGAGAACAGTGACATAGCATGTCATATTACACCACGCATGAAGAAAAATGACTAATCATCTGGTTCTCACAAAGCTAGATGTGCAGTGGAGAGCAATACATTCTCTCATAATGTAACTGCACTTCAGTCAAGCGTCCTGCTGTTGTAAATGAGAGGGAGAGTCTGACAAAGAAAGGTATAAAAAAGAGAACTTATCTATTCTACTTCTCCACGTTATACCTCTTCTAAAGAGCATAGAGAAGAGCCCAGCTTAGCGTATAGTGCGTTTATCCCTGAGAGCCCAGAGCCCACTTTGCCTCTGTCTGTGTCTTTGACTACTGTGCGATCATAACACAGAGACAGACAGAGAATGAGTCTCGACAGGATCCTGGCAGGTCAGTCCAGATGAGTCACTGAACTTTTGTGTAGGATAGTTCCATATTACTGCCTTTTGCATACAAAAATGAGCTGAAGCTAGTTAAAAAGTTAGTTAAGCTGCTCTGGTTCAGCTTTAAATTCACTCTGAAAAAATGGAGCAGGAGTGTTTCAGACTGCAGGTGTTTCCAGTCGTGTGAATCTTTGTGATAGAGCACAAAAAATAGAAAACAGAGCTGAGAGTAAAAGGTTGGGAAGGATTTTTGTGACATGTGAAGTCATGATTCACGAGTGCCACAAAATGCGATTTGGCAAAAGTGTGCCAGAGGGCATGCGTCAGCTGTTTCAGTGATGTAGGGCGTGAGTGTGTGATTTTTTTGTGTTAATTTATGCGCATTCAATTAGACATTTCTTCATTGTCTCCTTTTTCTTCACCCCTCCTCATGCAACGCTTTCTCTCTGTGGATTCTTTAATCCCCCATTTCTGTCATAATATTTTCTTTCATAACATCTTTCTCTTCAACATTTTCCTCGCCTCTTTTTTTCCCTCTATTTGCCAAGATGCCCCCTCATCTGTAATACAAGAGCACTCTATAATAAATGCACTCTAACATGCTGATCTTCTTTTTCTTCTTTCTATAGGGTCACCACTGTTTACAAAAAGTTGGGATGATGGGTAAGATGTTAATATAAAACAGTATACAACGCATCCAGTGTGGAAACTGCAAGGAAGTTTATTCTAAATGAGACGCCGGCGACATGTTTCACAAAGTTTGGGACGGGGTTGTGTTTTTTCACTCGATTGCATCAGCTCTTCTTTTAACGACACTGTGTGTGTGTGTGCGCGTGTGTGTGTGCGTGTGTGTGTGTGTGTGTGCGCGCGTGTGTGTGTGTGTGTGTTTGGAAACAGAGGGGACCAATTGCTACAATTTTGAGAGTGACATGTTTTTCTATTCTCACTTGATATAGGATTTCAGCTCCTCCGCAGTTCAACAACAGAGGCTTCCTTTGTGAAATTTTCAAGTTTCCAAATGGGCCCAGTGCTTTCAGTGGGTGACAGGTCTGGACTGCAGGCAGACCAATTTAGCAACTCAACTCTTTTGGTACAAAGTCATGCTGCTGTTTTCAGAATGTTGTTTTTGGCACTATCTTCAAGTGAGTATAAACTTTGCTGAAAAAAGATTGTCTGAATGGGAGAACACGGTGCTCCCAAACCTATAGAATTGCTGTTTAGCACTGATGGTGCCTTTGCAGATCTACACGTTACCCATGCCATGTTCACTAACATCAAGCGTAATGGTGCTTCTTTCCTTTAGCCCCAATGAATTGGGCTAAATTATACAATTCTTATGTAATTTTCTACACCTCAGTGTCTTCTCACCTTTTCCCTTCCTTAAGAAGAGCTTCTTGGCATCCACTCTTCTCTTGAGCTTGTTGATGATCTCCTTGGTGATGCAAAAAATGATATTTTATACTGTAAAATGTGCTATGTTTAGTATGTTTTCTTGTTTCAACTAAAAAAAAATGAGAATGAACTGTATGTTTTTGTGACATGCTGCTTCTGACAAAGTGCCTAAAGGTCCAATTGCTGTTGTGTGTAGACACAGCACTGTTTCACTCTTTGAATTAGGTGCTTTTTATGCTTGAATGATTTATAGGTCAGTGTTTTGTGGCTTAACAAACAAAATCATTCCTCTGAAAATGGTCCGGTACAAGGACTGGACTGAAAATGCGTGAAAAAGCAAAGAAGAACTTTGAAATTTCTTCAAAAAACCTGGAGAACTGTTACTCAAGACAAGTTTAACAAAAAGTACTTTTTGTTTATTTACATGTATGAATATGTACAGTAATTTACAGAAAAATGTTATTATCTTTATGTTATTATATTTTCTTTATTTTGTTTTTAATGGCTTTTAATTTGAAATGTGAGATAAAACCTGAACTGGCAGAATGGAGGAGTAACTGATGGAAAAAAAAAGCAAGAATGATTTTGACTATGAGGTAGGATTTCCAATTTCTAACTGACACCATTACCATCTTACGAAATGAAGCTCCGTCGGATCTGAAAGTTCAAACAAACAGCGTAAAAGATGACAAAGTGAGTCCCAGCATCACTGTCAGACGTATCCCTCCAGGCTGTACATCGCTTTCTCTTCACATATTAGAGTGTGACTCCTCCTGGTCTGAAGCATTGGAAGGGAATAGCTCATTTTCACAGATGCTGATTTTTGCCGCCTTGGGCCACGAGAATAACATATAAGATTTCTAACAAGCCGAGTGCTCTTTTTACTATATAATTGATGTACAGCGCTGTGGAAGATTGAGCAGGAAAGTTCCAAAAGGAAAATAATCATATAGATATTTTTTCTTGATAAAGGGAACACTATTGCTATTACCCAAATCTTTTAATGTACTTTTTCTGATGCTAGCAGACATTCATTAATTTGACAAATTTCTGTCATGTTTGGAATAAAAACCATATTGTAATGCAAATGACACACAAACTGTCATTTGCACCATGCAAAGGTCTCCCACCATTTCATCCCTCAGTTCTTGATATTTTGCTATGAAAATAAAAAAATAGGTGCAGCAATTTATTGAAATGCACTTAGGGTCCATTTTTGTCTGTGGCCTTAACTGGCCTCTCAGTGGAAGCTTATATATACCGGTATATATATATCTATACATATATCTATACATATCTCTCTCTATATCTATATCTATCTATCTATCTATCTATCTATCTATCTATCTATCTATATATATATATATATATATATATATATATATATATATATATATCTTGCTTTGTCTCCTGCTCAGCTGTTCTTTGCCATTTCTTCTTTGGTCTTCCTTATCTTAGCTTGACTCAGGGGTGCATCAAACTTCTTTTTCTTTGAGCGATTGTGTCTGCCAGTTTTAGAAAGCAGAATCATGGTCTAGATGCTCTGCTCTGACAAAAGGTTCATTATAAACTCTCTATAGGCTTTGTTTTGTTTTGCTTTTTAATTCAAATTATTATCTGTGTAGTTATAAGATCCCAGAGCTGACAGTGGTAATAACCATGTTGCGAACTGTCACCTTTCTAGTGGCATCATCCCTCAAAGTGGACAATCCATCTCCACCTCTGTTTGGTGATCATAGTCTCCGTGTCGTCAGTGTTACACTGATGAAGATTCTGGATTTGTTGGATCTTTCTCAGGCGTGTTGTGGTTGTACGCCAGCATTCTAATGAATACAGAAGGGTTGACATTAAGGAGCTCCTGTAGAGTTTAATTTTGGTGATGAAATTTTACTGGAACTGTTTACTGGATCCATTTCAATCTCATGTCTCCCCGAGCCTTGCACAGCCTGTTCTTTGCATTTGATCATTAGTTATTATTAATCTCTGACTCTCTTCCACAGTATGTATTTTATCCTATCTACCTCCCTGCACCTCCTCCCTGCACCCCCTCCCTGCAGCCCCACCTGGTTGCAACCGATGGTTGCTCCTCCCTGAGCCTGGTTCTGCGGCAGGCTCAGTTCTGCGGCAGGGAGTTTTTCCTTCCCACTGTTGCCAAGTGCTTGCTCATAGGGGGACTTTTGTTATTTGGGGCTATATAAATAAAACTGATTTGAAACTGAATTGTTCTTGATGCTGTTCTGTGCTCCTCTGGCTGGCTGGATGATGCTGCCCAGGTAAGTAAATTGTTGTGTTTTTGGAAGATCAATGTCATGTTGACTGAGGTAGGTTTCTCTATGTTAAGAATCCATGTTTCAATCTACTTTTGCTTTCTCTTTGGGCCAATTTTCCCTTCATCATCATTATGGTTATTTGGTGGGTTCAAATACTGACATTAAAACAGCAAGTTCTCCTTTCCTGCCCCATTTCTGCAGTACGTGCTCTGATTCCAAGAGCACTCTGATCTAAACATCATGTAGTCACACGAGGAATCTTTGGTCTTTTCCTTTTTCTTTTTTGCTCTTGTTTTTTTCTTTCTTTTTTCTTTGCTGGTTAGTTTGTTCAACCGCTTCTCAGTGAAAATCAATTAAATACCCACATGAAAAACTCATGACTTTGACGAGGTCACAAAATGTTGAGGGAGGAATGTTTAAAGGATTACTGACAAAATAAATGACAACATTGACATTTTCTGTTGTTTTAAGCACAAAACTTTGAATTGGCATTATGAGATTTAATCATGTTGTAGTTTTAAAGTTGGAGAGCTTGTTGTACATGGTTTTTATTTTCCCACAAGTGGAACACTGCAAAAGGCAAATAACTCACAAACAGAAAACACTCATCAGTGTTCAGTTATTACAGTAAAAAATGCAGCTGTTTGATATTAATGTAATATAATGCATCTATATGAATCTTTACTAATGCATGCACATTGAGATAAAAGGTTGATAATTGTACATATAGATCACAGTTTCTTCCTAAGTATGCTGATGAGTGTAGGATGACCAGTCCATCCTTCAAATAAATGTGGCTTTGGGAGTGAGAACGTGTTGTTTTAAAAGGAAGCCCATTCCTCCCATGCCGAGCCTGATGAAAGGTACAGTCAGTAGTGTGCTGTATGCATTCATTAATATACATTTATTAGTGTGTAATTACATCTTCCAACAATGGGTGCGTTCTTATAAATGTAATCCATTAAAAATTCATTGCACCAGTTTGTGGAGACTGCCATGTTGCCCCACCATCTTGAATATAGTGGCTGAGATGGGCATGGTCATTCTGCCTCATCATGTTTTACATATTTAGCTAGAAGCCGGTCACATACATGGTGCACTAAGTTGGAGAAGAGCATTTGTGTGCCATGGAGGCAAATTTTAATTTATATCTGCAACTTTGGTCTCAAGATATGAAGGTTCATACCTGTGTTTTATCATCTGAGAAGGGATCCTCTTCACCAAAGAAGAGAAAACACAAAGGAATAAGACTGCAACCAATCTCTAACACATGAAATCATGCATAAACATGCTTATTTATTGCAGATATTGTCCCAGTTACTTATTGTTATCAGATTAGAAATGTGACCCTCCTGTCTCTGCACAGCTAACAAAGAGCTAGCTAAACAACGACAGCTAGTTATAAGCTAACAATAAGCTAACAATACCCCAGTCATCAGACAAAAATGAGCTTCTCTGACTCAACAACTTGCGTTGGACTCCTTTCACAAACTTTTTGAGCCATTACAGCAGTATTATTATTTGGGCATTAAGTTAGATTTTTTGAGTTAAGTGTAGATGCTACAATAGAAAAAAAAAAGTTAGCCTTTTTAAGGAAGCTGCAAAGTTTTGAAGACATGTCACTTATGCAAATGTTTTATTTTTCTTTCACTGATGGTTTCATTTTCTATAATTTGCTGGTTAAATGTTAAAAACAGACACAATCATGATATGTCGTGACATGCTTTAAGATTTCCAGTGCCACGTGTAATAGACTTCAGCATCCATGCACAATAAGGTTCTTTTTAATGGTGCAAACTATCATTTCAGATTCTGATACTGGTTTGAAAGAGGAGTGAAAGAAACCATCTATGTCCACTGTGAACGGCCATCTCTGAACAGAGGCAGTGACTTGCGACACCAACTGTCTACTGAAAATCCAGTTTTAAGATCCCTTCCCAGACGCCTTAACGCCCGCTCACATCCTGGGCCTTTTGACCTCAGGAAATCACATGATATGCGGGTTCACACCCATTTTTTTACACCTTGGCTCATGTGATAAGGTAGAGGATCAACAGGGGGTCCATGTCTCTCTTGGGGGTCACTCCCATAGGGCTTAAATCTGGGACTCGCCACCATTTGACCCTAGAACTGAAGAGGCTTCTTGGATGAGAGGTGAAACGTCTTCAAACAACTTAAAGAAGTCCAGACGCTTTTCTTTCCAAGCTCCTTAAACTACGATGACCTGGTTGTTTTATGGGGACAGTGAGTCTAGTACACGCTTCTCCAATATTAAATTTAAAAAATGTATCATATATATATGGGTGTGTGTGTGTTGGACTATTGCCCTCAAAGCAGATCGCACTCTTCTACTATTACTGACATTATTGATAAGCACAATCTTAATTAAGCACAGTAGCAGCAGCTAACAACAAACAAGAACAACTACCAAAAACCAACGATGACGACAGTGACGATGCCCCTAAAGGCTGAAGCAGAGATCAGTGCCAGATGGCTTTAAACACACAGAGAGCTCTCATTGTACAGCTCCGCTCTGCTGAGCAGAATTCAAGAAGGTAGGGGGATTGGCAGGGGAGCAGGAGGAAAAGCAGGTTTTGCTTTGTTTTGGGTGAAATTCCCTGGACTGTTTCCTCATTGCCAACAGCACTGGCAGCCTGAGTAATTAGTGTAAACTCGCATTGTGTGAATGGGTGTGTCTGGTTATGATGTGTATTTGTGTTTTTTGTATTTGGATAGGTGTGAAGACAACACTTGCCTGTGGTTTAAACACGCTTGCCTGTTTTGTTGTTTATACTTTGCTCTCACAGTTCATTTGAAGGCAATAAAGGAAACATTTACAATTGAAACTGAAGGTTTTATTCTCTCTTGTAACGACGTCCCACTGAAGGCTAAAGGACACATTAGCTCCCAGGCTTCAGCTCTGCGTGCAGAGTGATTAAATATCTGTCTGAACACTGTGGCTTTGTAGACTAAGGCACATTTCATCTACACTGGAACCTTTTATCTGTGACGTTATCATTAATGAAAGGCAAAAATCAAATGTAAAAATTATTAAATATCTGTGGGCTATCTGTGGTCCTTAGTTTGTGACATTTAGACCAAGCACAACATTAAAACTCAGGTTATACTCCAAATATTTCAGTCCTGTTCCCAAAAGTCAGAAGAAAGTCATGTGCCGTTTATCATCATTCAGTTACCCAGTAATTTGTTTTCATGCTGTGTAATTTTCCAAATATGCAGCAGAGCACAAAAGAGTTGGCAGTTTGCAGTCATTTGCTCCTTATCTTCAGGTCAGTATGGCTGCTTAATCCCGTTAGGATTTACTTCATGCAATATTTAAAGCTAATCTGCGGGCAATTTATCATGTTATTGTTTTGATCGTAATTATCATCACTAATCTCTATGACGAATACATATACATCATGTTCACCACCTCCAGTTTTTAATGCAAAGAAACCGGAGAGGAAAATGCTGGATTATCATTGCAGCCAAAGCAGTTCTGATACAGTAAAAGAGTGAATAGCACACAGTGAGGCTGAAGTAAGTCTGATTAAGTCAAGGAAGGAAATTTAGATCATGTGCAGGATCAGTGGACCATTCAACCAAGACTTAAAATAAATAAATTCAATCACTGATTACTGTGGGGAAAAAACAACACAAAAAGTAGTCTGAACTCGTGAAAATCTGAAAGACTGTAGCTTGATTGTAGAAGACTAGAATATATGCATAGTCGTATCATAAGAAAAGGTAAACATGATTCCCACATCAAGGCAAGACCCTCTGATGTGTTGATGTCATCAGAGGGTCATCAACACAGCCCAGAAGATCACTGACTGCTCTCTGCCCAGTCTGGAGGCCATTGCAAACTCTCGATAGATAGCAGAGCTGGCAATATCATTAAGGACTACTCTCACCCCAGTAATCAACTGTTTGAACTATTACCGTCAGGCCGACGGTACAGGTCACATAAAACCAGGACAAACAGATTCAGGGTTAGCTTCTTTCCCAGAGCTATCACCGTAGTAAATAAGCACAAAACAATTGAACCTGCTTAACTATACCATACTTGCCATTGTCACTATATTATGCTGCTATTCATACTATCATTATATTATGCTGCAATCCTGTATATATCGTACTTATTATTGTCTGAGTACTTCAGTTTTATTGTACTTTTTATATTTTACATTTATATTTATCATTGCATTTTGCACCAAGGGAGTGGCACTCCAATTTCGTTGTACTTTGTACAATGACAATAAAGGCTATTCTAACATAATAAAAATCATCTGGCCCTAGCATATCTCACAATGAGGTAAATACAACTCCCTATGAACAACAACACATCACATACGACTCTGTGCCACTATTAACTTAACAAAAACTGAAAATGCAGAAGCAGTGTGTGGAAACTCAGTAAACTCTTACTACTTCCATAGAAATTAAGAGAGTTAGTAGCAGTCACTTGCTGCTAATCAAATGCACTTGTCTAACTGATCATCAGCAACTGTGAGCACCTCTATGAAAGCCGGTCTGGAGTATTCTGAACAAACTGCACTTCTGGAAAAAAGTCCTTTGAACAGATGAGATCAAAGTGGAGATGCTTGACCATAATGCACAGCACCATATTTGGAGACAGCCGAACACCAGCAGACACACTTCATACTGATAGGTAGTAGTGTGATGATTTGAGCTTGTCTTTGAGTCATAGGGCCTGGCAGCTTGAAGTTGAGTCGATCACAAACGCGTCTCTACACCAATGTACTCCGGAGTTTAATGGGAGGCCAAGAGCTAAAGCTTGGCTGAAATTGGATCATGCAATTGGACGATAATCCCATGCTCAGCAGCAAATCTGCAGCAGAATGACTAAAAAATAAAATAATGGTCCAGGCAAAGTCTAAACCAGAGATGGGCAACTCCAGGCCCTGAGGGCCGCTGTCCTGCAGGTTTTAGATGTGTCCTTGAACCAACACAGCTGAATTAAATTGCTAAATGACCTCCTCAACATGTCCTGAAGTTCTCCAGAGGCCTGTAAATGAACTAATCATGTGATTCAGGTGTGTTGACCCAGGGAGATATAAACCAGCAGGACACCAGCCCTCGAGGTCTGGAGTTGCCCACCCCTGGCCTAAACGTTAGTCCCTAAATGCTAAAATGCTGTGACAGGATCTTGAGGGAACTGTGCATAAATATGTCTACAAACCTAAATGAATTGATGCAACAATGAAATATGTCGTGTGCTGTTGTCTATCACAGGGCGTATTCGCCTCGATCTTTTTAGATGATATCCTGATATGCAAAAACCTTAAATTTGACAGATGGTGCGCTTTCATTTTATCATGACTGAATATTACAGGTCCCTGTTGACTTGTAATAATAATAAATTCCATCTGTTTTGTCTTTAAGAGCTTTTGAAAAGTTAGAAAGTCTACAGTTTCTAGCTGCAATCTCCTGAAAATCAAACCAAGTATGGAAAGATTTAGAATGAGCCCTGCTAAATAAAACTCAACATAAGATCAGAGGATGAAAATCTATGACAGAAAATGCTAAAATATAGCTTTCTGATGTCTATATATATTTAAAGAGAACCTTATTAGTGAGGTCCATAGGATAAACTTGTAGTTAATGGCCCTTTGTGCTGTTGTTCACTATAAAGATGTGGCCTATGGAAATTTGCATTATTCATACTGTAGTGCTTGAACTGATGAATCTAGGGCCACCACTCTGGCCAGCTGAGGCTGGTAGTGATGAATAATGCACAGTTCTGGTAAACACTTTCCAATAGTGGCTCCTGGAGGTAAGAGGGGAACAGGAGCAGATGTGGAAGGTAAAGTCCAAAGTGGTCCCAGCAGTAAAGGTAGCATTAGGACTGGAAGAGTGGCTCCAGCAGATTCCAGGCACGACATCAGAGGTCTCTGTCCAGAGGGGTGCAGTCCTAGGAACAGTTAAGATGCTGTGCTGAACCTTCAAAATCACAGGCCTCTGATAGAGGAGCTTAGCTTTAAGAGCACACACACATACCACCTCCTGGGGGGTTGGAGGGAGATTTATAATTTATGTTTGTATATATGTTTAAAATCACTACTTATTAAACTCAAAAAGAGCCTTGAACCAGATCTTGCATGTCATTCTTGAGCCACTTTGTCACATGTCAATTTTTTTATTGTGACGAGAAAACTGCTAATTAAGCTGCATTAAACTGACAGAAATAGACAAACAGATTTATTTCGAATTGACATCTGTGAGAAATTCAGTTGTCAGCCTCAGGAACAAAGCCACAACCGATGTATGTATGAGCGCTGCTTCAGCTTTTACTTTGCTGTCGTGTATACAGCATAAATGCATTTCTAAAGTTAGCCTTCAGTGTCCTAACAACATCTAATAACATCAAATGTTTGCTAGGAAGGCGAGAGCCAAGGGAAATGGACAGGAGGAAAGTGGGAGGGGGACTATAAAGAAAAGAAGCATGGGAGAATAAAGACGAGCTGAGGCACTGTACAGTATCTCTTCCTGAGGACAAAAGACGAGGAAACAAAAGAGAATTAAAAAGACACACCAAAGGAAGGCAAAGAGAGGAGCGCTGTTACAGAAGTCATCTTTTATTGCCACGTAAGAAAGTCGTATATAGAACAATGGTGATATACTGTACTGTCAGATGGCAAATCAACAACAAAAGAAGAACAAAAATATCCCTATCAACCCCTCCCCCCCGCAAAAAAATAAAGGAAAAATAGACAGTCATAGCAACACTATGGTAATATATTTCTGGGACAATACATCTGCTATATTTCTCTTTTTTTTCTTAACAATATCTGAATAGTACCAAAATACAGCTTCTTCATAACTTAATTCCACAAATTATAAAGTCAGTAAACAGTAAAAGGACAATGGGGCATCACGGTGCATATTATAAGCTACTCTGCAAACAATAGTGGGAGATGGGGGCTCTACCATTAAAAAATATGCTTTACGTTACGCATAAATGCAGTGTTGGGGCCCTACTTATCCATAAACACATATGCATAAGTACAACAAACTGGTCTGGACATCAAAAATAGAAAACCGGACCTCCTACAGGTAACTTTGTATGTACTACTTGATTAACACTAAAATGAGTTAATCAGTGACTTATTCTATAAAAGGATATACTAATGGATCATAGTTTTACTGCAAATAACTTGTTGAATCTTCAAAACTGATGGAAAACCCTTTAACTTTGGGCCCTAGCAGAAGTCACTATGCAGATTACATTTAAATGCACTGTCACTGAAGTATTTCTTTGAATCCTAATAGCAATTAGATTATATTTAAAATTACCTTCTGATAAAAACCCTACATATGAAATCCACCATAGTCGCAAGCCATAGAAAAAACGGTCTGCTGTGCTCATTTCAGGCTCCATGTATTTATTCTTGGACTTCACTAGAGTAGCATGATTCACAGCTCAAATAATCAATACATATCTGATTCTCAGCTAATACAGGAGCCCCCAGTTTATCTACTGTTTGAAACAAGCCTTTTTAGCGCCTGTCTCTTTAAGGCCAGCCTCCCTTATAAGCTAACTTTCTTCTGATTGGCTGTCCCTCCCAAAAAAAAGAACAACAGCAGGTGGGAGGGGCTTTTCGGCCCTCAGTAAGCCCTAGATATTTGATTTCCTTGACGTCATACAGAACAAAAAAAAAGCTGGCTTACAGGGATTACTTTCACGTATGCTGTCCTCATTAATTGATACGTGGCCCCGGTTTAATATGAGAATTGTATATACATGACATAAAATAAGGAATAGCGTAATTGGTCCACTTTAAAACAAATGTTGAGCGTTACTGGACAACAAACACCGCATCTCCTCTGCTTCTGTGCATAAGTAGATAGCTCCAGGTGGAGAAAACACTGCACGTAAGGATTGATGCTATACAAAGTTGTAAACATAGTTGACGAGAACCGTCTTTGATAACACGGTAATCTCGGGATGTATGGTCACAAAGATGCTGCTTTTCCATTAGCTGTCATGTTTACAACACTACTAAGCCCAGCAAATAACAACAGTAAAGAGCAGAGAAATTAAAGAGTGGAGAAAAACGTATCTTGTGTTTGAGCCCTTTTATGTCATTCTGATGAACTGTACATATCCCATTTTGCAGTCTTGACGACCTTGTTCTGTCTTTTCTTCGGTGAAACAAGCACGTCGCGTTTTTATCTGTTCTAATTAAAGGGTGGGGTTGGGGCGGTCTTTCTTTACTACTTTGCCACTAAGAAATTAATATATACAGACAGCTGCGTTTTCCTGATTTAGACTGACATCAAGAACAATCCATGCTTCACATCTTCAGCTTAAATAGGACACAGTGTAAAAATAAAGCCCAAAGGAGCTAACACAATGTTCCAGTGCATACACATAGCCGATTTTGATGCGAGAATCTATCGAGCTGCATGTGCCGCAGTAATAATCGATAATTTGAGCAACGCAAAACACTGGAAAGAAGAGTTTGTGTATATGAATGTGTGCTTGTGTGTGTGAGATCCAACAAATTGTCTTTGATTCACAGCTGTTAGCACTCATGCGCCATGCACCACCATTTTTACTGTATCAATAATTCAAAGCTTCTCCCAACTATTGACATTAATTTCCCTCTTCTGTCTTTGTGCGCCTCTGTGGACTGTGGAGTCCCTGTTGCAGCATCAAAGCTCTTTCCCACATTTCTTTGGGTTTTGGTGATTAAAGACCACAGTGAGAACTAATAAAGCCCCCTGGCCACAGGCCCCAGTGCAGCTCCTCTTCTGTCTCTTACTGAATACCCTTTGTAGATATTTTGCTGAGCGCTTCTATCTAAAACTCTGGTTGCTCTGCTGAACAGGAGAACTTGTTATTAAGGTAACTCCGAAAACAAGAGAGGGGAGGGAGGGCTTTAATCCCCAACTTTTATATCCCAGACGCATTCACCTCCTTTTGTCCTTCAGTGACGCATGTGTGGCCCAAGCTCTTATAATACTCAGTTTGTGGCTGCTAGTACTTTTCTAGGTTATTTTGTAAGTGGGTAAGTTATTCTTTGCTTGCCTGTCAGCTCTTCCTTTAGCTCCTTTCAATACGATAGCATCAATTCAATTCATTTTTATTTTATTTAGATAGGGCCAAATCACAACAACAGTCCACTAAATGTGCTTTATACTTTAAGGTAAAGACACGAGACAAGTACTTGGTGACAGTGGGAAGGAAAAACTCCCTTCAAACAGGAAGAAACATCTGGCAAATTCAGGCTAGGGGAGAGGCAGCTGCTGTTTACTGTCAGTTCATCAATAAATGAGTTTAATGCAGCAATGATGTCACACTGCACAACTTTCGACCAGGCCTACAGGGCAGGCTGGGTAGAACGCTAACAATGCATTAATTAATAAAAAGCAGATGACACAGGTAGTTTACTGTAACAATGGCAGTCTATCAAGACCAGGGAAAATTTGCAGGTCTAAAACAAATGTAGGGAATGCAGTTGGCAAGGGAGTAAAATATTTTACTTTGAAATACCTTTGCACAATTTCCTATTAGGATTAGAATTTGAAATGAGAGTACAACTCCCATGCAAAAGATGTACTGTGCAGCTTTCTGTTGGTCAGCACCATCAACCCACAAGTTAATGAAAACTTCCACACTTTGCACTGAATTACTTTTCCCTATACAGCAGTTTTAATACAGTATAGATTATTGCAGTATGTTAAGCCAGTACTGACGGTAAAAAAAAATTGCACTAATAAATGAACTCTTTTTTTAAGCCTGCAGACTACCTGTGTCCTTCTGCTCTGGCATTTTTTTGTCTGGCTGACTCGTCTGATGGGGAATGTCAGACATGACTGCCTCCTGAACCCACTCATCTGTGGCCCTGACCCTATCAACCATGACACAGCCAGCTCAAACAAATTCCCTGCTTTATATCAGGTTTATTTGGCTGTTACAATGAGCAATGGGGGAGGTGGGGGGTTTGTTGGTTGCTTTTTTGTTTGCCAACTGTTTCCACCGTCCTACGAATTGTTCCGCTGGCTGCTTTCGCAGAGCTGGATGAGGTTTCAGAGATTTGCCAGCAAGAGGTTGCATGGAGGGTTCACATTTCCACATTTCTGCCTTGCTGGATTAAGCCAATTGGGTCTGATAATGCACGTCCAGCAAACACTGACCTGTTTCTCAACTCTGTCCTAAACAACACAATCTGCCAGGAAACAGGAACATGTAAGGGGGGGGATCCTGCATAGCATCACCAAACACAAATATATGTATTTGTATTCCTATGAATCCCTTTTAAATATGACTTTGTTTGAATTTGACTCCTTCAAAGACAATAATCACAAAATCATCAGCCAGGGTTGGATGTACACACACACACACACACAAACACACACTTTGTGAACAGTGAAATGTGTGCAGTGTTCAACAAGACACGCAGTTGTACAAAATAACTTTTTTCTGGAATCGCAGACTCGATCACTTGGAGTTCCTGCGAGAACAGTGTGCACGGGAAAACCAATCACGTCTATCAAGGTAAGGTAACTTATTATCTGTCTGTCTTACTGTGCCTGAACTTTGTTGTTACAGAAAAGATTCATCGCAGCCCCATTTTTGTTTTCTCTCACATATTTCCTCTGAAGGTCTTTCTCCATAGACTGACAGAGAAAAGGATAAGAGGAGGGGAAAAGTGTAGAAGAGGAAAGGATGAAAAGAAATAGATTAAGAGAGAAAGGCTATGTAAATTTATATGTATATATATATATATATTTATATATATTTATATATAAAAAGCATAATATCAGTTATCGCTACAAAGGGCCATGGTCTGGAGTTTCACAGTCTTTCATGTACAACAGGCGCAGTAACAGTACCGACTCTTGGTCTCTCTGCTGTGATGACACCTGCCGCTCGGCACTGTGGGAACACAAGGAAAGCAGAGTCCACCCTGTAATGTGTTCGCGACATGCGTGCGCACGTGTGTGTGCGCGCGTGCGTTAAGTGTGTAGGTGACACATTTTAATGCTCTGATGACTTATTAAATCCTGTTCCATGCCTTCAATCTGGCCTCGGGTTACAGTCACGTGATCGTGAAGGCAGCAGGGGGCTCCACAGCATGAGGGGGAAAATATTCCCTGATAGAGCCCCTTATCTATGCGCTCAGCTGGCCTAGGTGTTTCTTCTCATGTCCGACTTAGAACCTGCAGTATTACTGCAGTATTAGGTTCTCATTTTACACCTCCATCCATAACGTGCCCAAACTGCTTGCAGTGCAGCTGATGCAAAAAACTGTCTCAGGTATACGTTGATATTCATATCCTTTACTCTCACAAGATTGTCACGTGGCCCTCTCCCTCTCAGGTTTTCCTACTTTAAACACCCCCTGGTTTTTTTTTTTCTTCCTTGTTCTCTACCCAAAAATGCCCTCACAATCTGTCTTTGTTAGTGGGATGCTGTCTGCTGTCAACTGTGTTTACGCTTCTGCCAAATGCTTCTCATTTTTAGTGCAGTCTGATCACTTAAAAAGCATCTTAATTCGCTGAATTAATAGAGGTGGATGAAGCACTTTAGAAGACAAGATTTACATGATAACAGTGGCTGCTGCTGCTAATATATCTTACATGGAAAAAACAAGCAAATAGGCTTTGAGAATCCCTTAGAAGATTTGGCCTATTTGCCAGATTTAAGGGGATTTATTTTTATGTTTGAGTCATGTAACCCAGATAGATTCTTACAGCTGGTTGTGCCGGGTTTCTTTTTTTCAGCTGGAGCTTGAGTACAGTTAGTGATCTGATCGAGACTAGCTTCTCGTGGCAGTGCCTCGCGGGCGACAGCAAGGTGTTTCTTCTTTGCGCTCTTTTTGTGGCAGTTTTAGGACTTTTTAAATCCCAGAGCTCTGTAAACTCTAACACGATGAGAGGTCAAAACTCTTACATTTGGTCCACTTTGTAAAAATGTCTGGGCATGTCTCATCTTTGCACACTCAGAAAAAAGGAACACACACACAAAGTCTAAATTAAATTAGTCATTTTGTCTGCTTCCAGCGTGATCATCCACACCACGGCTACATTAGAACACGGTTGGGTTTTTTGCTCTATTTATTCATTCTTTTAGAGGAATAGTTCAACAGTTTGTTGCCTGGCAACCTAGTGTGAAGTTATTTCACAGTTAGTCTGACACATACCCCCCCACTTAAAACCACAGGATGTCCTTTTTACTCTTAGGTTTCTTTTTTTCTACTTAAATAAAGTAGATGTAACATCTTAATTAGTGATGTTTTGAGGTCCCTGAAGGCAATTTCATTATTGTTCGATTGCACAGAACTGGGCTAATGGTTCCCCCTCCTGTTTCTAACATTCATTCCATATATTTATTTATTTATTTTTAGGCTAGGTTAATTATCTGCTGCCTCTAGCATTAAATTTAACACAGAGACATGTAGAGGTGGCATCAGTCTTCTCATATACCACATAGCATGTTGTCTAAAATGTTTTTTAAATGTGCAATTTAATGTTTTTGGAAAACTTAAAGATGTTTCCTGTCTGTGCATGGATTACATTGGTCTTTTTGATGTAGCTGCCATTACTAAAAGTCAAAAGTGTCACGTAAAAGAGCATTTTCAAACCTATTTAATTTTGATGCCAGTTAAATCCACTGGCATCAATAATTAAAAACCCAACTGTGTGGTAACTCTGCGTGAGAAAATGTGTCCGTGTATTTCTGAATGTGTGCATTTTCATCATGCAGATGCTTTGTCCCGGCCTCCCTATCCCTCCCCTGGGTCAGCTGTCATCACACAGACGAGATCAGAACAAAATAAAACCAGTGCCACAGCCTCCGCTCTCTGTGCTGGAGTTTCTTGTGGAAAAGGGAGACCTTCAGCCGCACAGCTCAAGGAGGTGCGTGTGAAAAGCCACAGTACAAAGCCTTCATGTCTGCAGTCCAAAGCCCAGGGCCCTCATCGTGTGTGTCTGCTGTAAAGCCCTCGGGAGATTTGGGTGTGAATCACGAGGAAGTGTTTTTTCTTCCAAACCCTTCAGTACTTTGCTGGACAGGTGAGCACACCTCCTGTCAAGAGGTTTATGGGTAATTGCTGTATTTCTCATTACCCGTGATGCTTCTGTGCCTACAGCTGATCCATTATATTGCTTCTCAGGTTTGATTTGTTAAACCAATCCATTTTTTTTATCAGCAGTTTCCCATCTGAGAGCAGTCGCACTGTAATTCTCCAATATCGGTATCATTATGGAGTAGATATTAGCTGTGAGACAACATTCTAATATCACCACAAGTGTAAAGACATCCCTGCTCTGTAGGCTCTTTGTTAGTATGGTTACAGATGCCACCTACTCGGGGGCCGTCCTTTTGACAGCAAAGGTCTTTTAGAGAGATTTCGTCGTGAACTTTGTTTGTGAAACAAGGACCACTCTGACACAGTAAACCAACGACCCTCGACTTCTACACACAAACACACGTGAAGATCTGCACGTTTGAACATCTCAAGAGCTGGTACTGTATCTCCACTCAGAGATTACTCGTGTCACCACTCCACATGCATCCTGTTCCTCTCTTTTTATTTCTTCTTGTCTTTCTCTCTCACACTGTCACCTCTGTCTTGCTGTTGGTCACAAAGTAGGGCTGTGTGGGGAGGAAGTGTTGGCTGTGGCTGTGGCCTCTAGTGCTGTGGAGCTGGTTCGGTTCCAGGATGGTACACTGAGGCCTCTTGTGCCCGTAGGTCTTCCTCCGGCCCACCGTCTCAGTCCCGTCCCAGCCCTTCAGCCCCAGCCCCATCGCATGTGAGGACGCAATTGTATTGGAACTGTACGCCAGTGGGCGGCCCATTGTAGCTGAGCCGTGGCCAATGACAGTCTCAGCAGCCCTGGAGATGCCCAGGGATGTGCCACCTGGCATGGTCCCCGCCATGTGTGCCAGGGAGGTAGCCCCAAGTCCTGGTGGCTTGCTACTGTGGCTGTGAAGATGAGTGTGAGAGCTGTGAGAGCTGTGAGAACTGTGGGCAGTGTGACCATGGCTGACTTTGGGTTTATGGCCGTTTGGCTTGTGTCCCCCTCCTCCTCCAGCGGCTATGTGCCGTTCTGTCGGCAGGGTTGAGACAGAGGAGATGCTGGGCATCTCGGTGACGTAAGTGGCCACTGGCTCTGGAGTCAGTGGACCCAAAGAAGTCATAGGAGTCATGGAGGTCATAGGGGTGAGGGAAGTCATAGGAGTCATAGAAGTCATTGGGGTGAGCGAGGTCATGGGTGTCATTGAAGTCATTGGGGTCATGACGGGGTTAATAGGGTTGACGCTCATAGGGTTTGAAGCCATGGGGTTGGTGGTCATCTGAGGAGTCACTGATGACATGTTGCCCATGGACGCCATGGACGGTCGGGAGTTGCCCATGGGCTGCAGAGGAAGTCCTTTTGCCGGCATCTCTACCATCAGGCGACGCTTGTTGTACAGTTCGCCGTTGTACTTGGCAGCTAAGGGAGAAGAAGAGAAAGAGTAAGAGAAGCAATGAAACACTAAGTGGGCACTAAAAAATGCTACAGAGCAGAGCTAAAATCTTGAATTAAACGATATATACTTTCTTCAATTTGGCCATTTGCCACCATGGAAGATTGTTTTTAATTGAATGAATCAAAAAATAACACTTTCAGCAGTTTGCTGATCAGCCATAAGATAACACATCACTATGAGCACACACAGACAGAAAGCAGAAATATAGATATTGCATCAGTTTTAACACCCACAGTATAAGAAGGTCATATAACAAACCCCTATACTTTGTTAGTCAGCCTCACCTAACTGACCAAGCAGAGTGTCAGGACTACTGCTAACGCCTGCAAGTTAGAGGCCCGTGCTGCTACTGGAGGAGGGAAATCAAAAGAAAAGCCTAGAATCTCTCCTCCAGCTCGCCTCTTCCTCCCTTTTAAAGCCAAGAAAACATCACATTTTTGCGTGGTGGGAAGGAGTTCAACATGAGAAAGAAGGAAGAAATTTTGGGAGAAAGTTGTGAGGCTAATAACTAGGCATGACATAGGTGATTTTTCTCTAACTCGGGGCAAGTTTATTACAGTTATGTCATAAGATTAAGGAAAGATTTCAATCAGACCTCAGTGCACGCTCAACTAGTGCATTTTTGAGAATGCCTTCAAAGTTGTAGACATTTTTTTTTGCATTCAGTATTTTTAAATCACTCAAAAATGTTTTGAAAAGTATTTGCTTATCTGCTTTTACACATGGGCAGCACGGTGGCACGGTGGTTAGCACTGTTGCCGCACAGCAAGAAGGTCCTGAGTTCAATTCCAACATCAGGCCGGGGTCTTTCTGTGTGGAGTTTGCATGTCCTCCCCATATTTGCGTGGGTTCCCTCCGGGTACTCCGGCTTCCTCCCACCGTCCAAAGACATGCAGCTTGTGGGGATAGGTTAATTGGAAAATCCAAATTGCCATTAGGTGTGAATGTGCGAGTGAATGTGAGCGCGAATGGTTGTCTGTCCCTGTGTGTTGGCCCTGCGACAGACTGGCGACCTGTCCAGGGTGTACCCTGCCTCTCGCCCTATGACAGCTGGGATAGGCTCCAGCGCCCCCCGCGACCCTGAAAAGGATAAGCGAATGGATGGATGGATGGATGGATGCTTTTACACATGTGTACACACATATGAACTTGAGAGACATCCATTCTTAATCCATCCATAGTTTTCAGTCATGTGACCGACTAACTAACCAGGCCAGCAAAACATTACTGCATCATGATGGACAATAGTAGATAGTCGCTGATACTGCAAGACAAAAGTGTACTACAAGACTAGTTGGATCATCTATCCATGGAGGAAAAGCAAAGATATGAAGAGAAACTACGAATGTTGGTGACTTGTGATCCGTATTTTGCTCCGACAGCTTAATTTAAATCCCTAAAAATGGCGACGTCTCGCCAAAGCTCCAGTTCAGTGACATCTATGTATCTTGTAGAAAATTGCTCACCTCCCACTGCTGCCAGGATGAAAGCGTTTAAAGTATGGACAGCTACATGTATTTTTGATCTTGATGAGTAAACAATCTTATTGTGTGGGAGGTAACGAACACGAAATTATTCATCATTAAAGCAAAGGTATTTGCTACAAAGCTAGCTTAAACGAACTACCACATGCAAATTTTATATTTTAAAGTATAAATTTTTCACATTAATGTCGTGACATAACATAACAGTAAAGTTGACAGAGTGTTTTCCAAATTCAGCCAAATCATCATCACAGTGCAGTCAGAGAGGTGCAGTTCTCCTGGCAACCAATCGGTTTGCCAGACGCAGAAGTATTATTTCTCTCTCCAGAGAACACGTCTTCTATACTCTAGAGTCCATTGTGTTGAATTGTTTGTCAAAAGTATGAACAAAAAGTCATACAAAACATAGAATGTGTCTGTTTCCTGACTTACAGACTCCTCTATCTGTTGCATCTTCTATATCTGTGTGTGTGCATCCGTGTGTGTTTCTTCAGCCTTGGAGCAGTCAGCGTTAATGGCTCACATTTATTCCTCTCTCTGTCAGTCAGTGTCACCAAGCTACAGTCTCTCTTATCACTGCGAAATGTGACCTTTTTTTTTTGTGTGTCAGATTCACTTTCACAGTTGAGTCATTACTCTTCAGTCCCTTGTTGCCACTACGTCCTTGAAGATAAAGTTAACACACTCAGTGAGTTTGCTTTGCCGCTGTAACTATAAATCTAGTTTATCGCTGTGCGAATGCTGAAGAGAAATAACTAACGCGGGCCTGCGAGCGGATAGCGAGCGCAGGCGTGGGGGTTTGTAGGTAAGGGTGGGAGTGGTGGGAGACCACAGCCTCACTAGCTGCGTCGCTGTGAGACTGCCGCTGGGGATCAAACTTGCTCAGGCGACAGGTGAATCAATCCGGCAGTAGTCAGCTCGATGGTACACGCATCCAGCCGTGTACGTGAGTGGAAACGGAAAAATGCCACTGTTACGCAGCGTGCGTTCAGCATGCCTCTGCATGAGAAAAGCAGTGTCCTGCAGAGACTCGCACACATTATACATCAGGGGGAAAAACCGAGAACTGCTTCGTGAAGTCCCACAGTGCCAGCAACATAAAAACCTTATTAGGTTTAGACCAGTATATCAATCTGCTTTTTGTTAGGCAATTAGGTCGTCTACTGCCAATTTTTAGTTCTTGAAGTCTCTAAAACGTTCTCAAATTTCCAATGGTTTACCCAAATTTGAAGACCTTTTTTTAGTATTCACTATAAGTGGGTGGATTCTGCTGTCACAGTGCTGCCATCCTAAACAAAAAACATCCATTAGTCTGGGTTTAAATGGAGTTTTCTGTCTGTGAGGTTTATTTTTTCCCACTCCAGAAACTCTTTGTAACTGTGCAATGGTGTTAGACTGCTTTCCCCTTCAAAATAACACCATGTTCCATGCATCACTGAGACGCAATCAACACCTGTGCTTTCTATTAGCTACTATCTACTATCGGAAAAACGGTACTATCTCCCAAAGTGACTAAGGGTTGGTAATTGTAGTGCATGACTAAAGCTGGCGATGCAAATTACGTGTGCCTCATTATAAAATCCAAGAGATTATGAAATCTGAAATACCTCAGCAGCTAATGGATGGATTTCAATCAAATTTTGATCATGATTTATTCATGGTATCCAAAAGAAGCCAAATGACTTTTTCCTTAGTGATGCTAGACGGTTGACATTTCAATATCTTGAGTACTTGAGTAAGACTGAATATCTACTGTGGTCATTTCATTTGTTATATGAAAACATAATTGTATGATTATTATTAGGTTCTTATTAAATGTATTCTACATCACAGTATATTAAAGCCGGCATCTTAGCATATAACTGGCACTTGCAACATGGATGCGTCTCAAGTGTCCTCATTAAAATGAATGTGCATGTGGAGTGCGGCTACAACAATCAGCTAAAAAAAATACAAGAAAAAACAAAGGAGGGTATAATCTGCTTTAAAATCAGCGCTTAACGTAGCTGCGCGTTTGCATGGACAAAAAGGCAAAAGAAAGAAAGACACACAAGACAAATAACTAAATGTTGATGCTTTTAGATGTTCTGTTGATTTCTGTCCACTTATGTGCAAGTCTAAAAAAAATGATAATAATAAAACTAGCCCTAATTACCTAGGATTTACTGTGCTTACTGCATTTGAAAAATTGACTTATTAGCCAGCATGTAAGAACAAGAGAATCTTCTTGGATGTAGGACAGTCATTAACTACAGCAGAGCATTTGTTCAATAGAAGTGGGACATAATTGGTCATTTGTACTCAGGCTGAGTTGCAGGCCTGCATCCAGGGATCTTTCTTGGTAGGTTTTTGCCTTGTTTGCTGTTAGAACTCAATAAAGTGACCTTATAGAGATGCACAGAGGGACAGTGGAGATGGCTATTGATTGACAGGTGAGGGCCTTCTCAACTGGATCATCGGCCATTAAAATGGCAGAAGCAATTAAAGAACAAGAGGAAAGGCTGTTATGGGGGGATGCTGGGAAAGTAGTGCTTAAGACCTAGTTCCATTTCCAGTTAGTGAAAACACCAGAGCATGTATCAGAGGAGAATAATTTAGCTATTCAGATTTCTTTTGCTGACATTTATTTCCGATCTTTAGCTTGGATGCAACTACTAGTTTGTGGACTACTCAGCATCTTGGTGTTTGAAGTGATCAGATTTAGATTAGATCGATTAACCTCCATGTATTTTAATATCAAGGTTATGCTGACTGATTTGCTTTTAGGGCCAGCTGTGTGTCCACTTTAGCAAAAACAGTGTTTGTCATTTCTGCCGTTTTGTGTTTCAGCCCTCGAGATTGCCACTTGCACATTTTCTTTTTGTCTCTGTTATTCCCCGTCACATGCATTTTTCATAGCTTGTGTGTCAATTTCCCATCACTGAACTCAAGGTAATGGCATTTTGCCTCCTGGAATCATGGGTGCCTGTGTGTACAGGTTTCCAATCATTTCATAGGTGAATCTTTGAATACCACTTGGAAAATGGAAAACTGTCAGTCAACCATGAGCCTGAAGGGACGAGACCTCCGTTCAATTATAGAAATGGAATCAAATATGAGCCCCTGTAAAGGAGGATCAAGATTAGCAGCCCAATGGTTCTTTAAGGAGCGATATGGAGCTTGATGAATTGAGGGTGGGGTGGAGTCGGGGTGAAGAAGAGATAATGGGAAAAGAAAGAGAAAAGAAGCAAAAAGCAAAGATGAGATAAAAATGCAGAGGGCAGGAGATGGCTGATAAAGGGACTGATATAAAGAAGAAAACAGAGTTCATGGGAAAATGGGAGTGGTGGGAGGGACGAGTACGACGGCTACAGAAAGGTACTGGAGGAGGGTGTGAGTGAAGAAAAGTAAAAAGAGGCTTGTAAAAACCCAAATAAAATAAAAGTGCTTATTGTTAATTAACCTCATGAGTAGTTTTGTACATTTTATCACATTAACTTAAATGATGAAACGTTATATTACCTCCAGACATTTTGAGAGCCATGCTGCGTAGCTTTTCATATTGACTTTATGGCCCACAGGCTGTCACTGCTTTCAGACCGTGTCAGTACATTAAAAAAGTCAACTTGCTGAGAGTTAATACTTCCTTAGAAAAATAATTCACCATAGAGATCATAAAATCAATGAAGTTATAGTTGGAAACCTAAACAGGAAAAGTGTGAAGTTTTCTTGTACATGCCAACAATAAAAAAGGATTACATACCCCAACTTTCAAATCAAAAAAAGTTACAGTATAGTAAAGCAGTGTATCATCTCTCAATCACAGGAAAACAACTGCTTCTGTTCCAAGAAAAAAAGAAAAAAAAAAAGATCCCCAACTGCTGGCGGATGTCATTACGACTAACTGTGGGCAGAGTTATTTCCTTTGGCTGAACAGAGCTGGATGGAAGTTTTGTAAAGCGTGCCAGTGTGTGCTGGTTGGCCAGTCTTGTTTATTAGTGCTGGAGTCGTATTAGCCTTTGGGTGATGACATTTCATTTTGCAAAGCTAATTCTTAAGCTGTCAAATCCAAAATGCACCCAGATCCGGGCTTTCATTAAAGATAAAAAGCCAGAGAATCCTGCTGAGTTCTGCATTGTGTTTCTTATAAAACACCGCGTAACTGCCTCCTATCTTCTACAACAAGTTTGACACTGAACGCTGATGTTTGTGTCAACCTTTTCTGTTTGTAGTTAAAGTTCTCTGTCGTGATATACTGGAATGGGATATAGTGAATGGGCTAATGTGGACTGGTTCTTATATAATGCTTTTCTATTCTTGAGAACTCAAAGCTCTTCATACAACATTCACACAAATTCATGCAGTGGTTTCTGTCTAGCATTCACATCCCAACTTGGGGTTCAGTATTTTGCGCAAGCATACTTCACCATGCGGACTGGAGCAGATTGAAGCACCGGTCTTCCGATTAGTGAACGACCTGCTCTACCTCCTTACCTACAGCCACCCCATCTCCACCCTGGACAGGTTTCCAAGTCCTTAATAGGACAAAAAAGGCAACCATTCATGGTCATAGTCGCCCCGCACTCAGTTCAGAGTAACCAGTCAACCTAATATGTATGTCTTTGGAATTTGGAAGGAAACATGAGGATTTGGACCCCTGCACAAATAGGGGAAACATGCAACTTCCACACAGAAAACCTGGCTGATGAGAGGTTTAAACCCAGAACCTTTACTGAACATGTAGCACATATAGTTTTAATACTTTTTAAAAAAGGACCTTTCAGGACCTTTCAGTTTGTAAAATGATTTATTTATTTATTTTTACATCTGTTATAGTTTATATGTGACAAGATTTCTGTGTTACCACAAAAAGCTGCAGAAGACAGAGGAATATTAAGACACACTATATTAATATTAAGCAGGAATAACAACAAGTATCGCATTGATTACATCAGAAACAGCATGAATATGGGGGCTAGGATGAAGGTGGGTTACAAAGCAGCTTGCAGATGTGAAATAGCTGTAGATTTGTAGTTACAGCGGCAAAGCGTCAGAGGATACACAAAGTAACTTATATTGTGTAACCTCTGTTTAATTCAATTCAGTTTTATTTATATTTTGGCGTTATTTATTTTTAACGTCAAATCAAAAAATCATGCAAGACCTTTATTAGATTTGCCAATTGGATGTGTATTAAATGAACCATAAATTGATTTGGACTTAATAAATATCTTTTTTATTCATAAATTCATAAAATGCTACATTTTTGTAGAAACTCCCCCCATCAGAACCACTTTTGTCTACCAGTTCTGGCAGCTGGGGATTAAACTGGCAAGGCCTCTGCCCCTGATCGATGCCTGATCCACATAGTACTAGACCTCTATAGCCCACCCTGCGGGTAGTGGGGATAGAACTGGGCAGATCCATATGACTCATTTAAGATGAGCCCAGCACTATAGCGCCATGGACTAATGGCCCCTTTAAAAAAGTAAGGATATATGCTGCACTGACAACTAGGTTGAGCAAATGGACCACAATTTGTGCACCTGCTCATGGGCTTTACATATACTATATGCGCTGGTTGAACGTGGTGAGGCTATATTGGTCACACGGTAAATGACTACAGCGAAAGCTTGCTTTGTTCAGCAAACCATTCTTGCACAGTTGGAAACAATGGGTATCAAAGCACAGTGACACCAACAGACACTTGCTGTCAGCTCAAAGCAGTCTGGCCTTTCTCCTCTGACTTCTAGCATCAACAAGCCCAGAGAACTGCTGCTCACTGGATATTTTCTCTTTTGCAGACCATTCCCTAAAGATTCAAGTAGGCTCTGAACGAGTCAGACCAGCCTCTCTGGTAGGAATAATTCTTAATGGAGAAAACAAAATAAAATTTACTATTCACAACACAAATGCTTGGGTATTGGTCATCTCTTAATGTTGGACTTAGAGGATATAGATGCAGGCTGAATGTCTTTAGGCCGCTTTTTTTTTTTTTTTTTTTTACATTTATTTGTAATATTTCCAAGGAAACAGTTTGAAAACCAGTTTTCTCAGTTTGTATTCTTATAGCATAAATTTCCATAACATTGCTAGAATTCTCTTGTACCTATTATCCATCAACCTGCCTCATCTGTTTTCCCAACAGATAGAGATTTCGTTCATTTCCCACAATGCCGCGCACAATCCCCAGAGCATGTGTTGCATCCATCTGTTGGGTTTATGTGCAGTAAGACGAAGGAAAAAACTTTTTGAGAAACAGTTGGTTTTTATGCTGCACTCAAACTGCAGCACAGTTTGCGGTTGCAGTGCACGGATGTGTTCGGGGGAAATTGGCTTGTCTGATGAATTTTTATTCCTCCTTGTTGAATATTGGCACGAAATTTTGAGTTAAGAAAGAACGCCTTCGTTCTTGGATTCTTGGATTCTCGCAGACTGACACCAAGATGTTCTCTGCTGGCGTTTTAGATAACTGAACAATTTCCTGCAATCAAACACAACTGTGGCTGTGCTGAAAATAGCTAGGCATCCTCTGATGTCTATATTCGGCCACTTCTCTGGGAATTATAAAAATAGACCATCAAACAATAAAGTTGCCAAGTTCAGGACTCAGGCATGACAGCATTAACCACTATTTTCACTCCTGTGCTTTTATTGGTGTAATCCTTTAAGCTTAAAAATGATGCGTTCATTTACCGCTTGGTATTCATTGCTCATTCAAGTCTTTCTCTGTTGTCAATTTTGCTGGCAGTTACATATACTGCTACCATAATAATGACACGTCTTCTTCTTGCTTCAGGGGCACAAAGTATTACTCAGCGCAAACAAGCAGGATAATCTATTACTGTAACATGTCTGGAGATGAGTCAGGGCCACAGTAGTGTAGGGAATACCACTGACAATACAGGATGCATTTGTCATCACAATCAGTTTTACTTTGTGCTGCTGGACATGCTGGACAGATAGGCTTTTCAAAAAAAAGAACAAAACACGATCTATCCGGTCATTTTTCAAATAAAAGGGAGCCAATGCAGACAAATAGCATCCCGTAGCTGTTTACACAGACATCTAGATGCATTTGTAGATTGTATCTGTCGTGAGTGGGCTGAATTCTGAATCTAGTGAAGGCAGAGTACCTGTCTAGCATAAACAAGCTGACAAACGCTCGCTGGAAGCACTTGTGTGTCGGCCTCGAATGAATTCATATTATGAAATAGCAATGTGACTGCCAAAGAACGTATGGTGATGAGGCAACTTTAGATCAGCTGCTACAGCCGCTGACTCACTGAATTTGGTGGCATGCGTGAAAGTGTATCCACTGTCATTTAAATATAAAATGCTGATATTAAACACAGCCAGCATCAGGAGAAGGTCAGCTTAAAGTGAGGGGGAAGGAAACTGATTTTAGACAATGGGGAGGCTGCCCGAAGCCCTCTAAAAGGTAAATAAGGATTATTTTGAACTGGGAACTTAAACTGTGAGGATGTTCCCATCTTGTAGAGTCCAGCAAGGAACACGTGGAATAGAAGATGACTATATTTATTCCCCTTTAAGTCCTAAACTTTTGCAGAGCCTATGACATTACTGTGTGAGTGGCTCACATCATTGGTGGTGTTGTGCTAAACATGGATTTTTTTTGGCACAACACCACTAAGGATGTGAGCCACTGTTTTTATGTGATATTTTTGTATAATACGTTTGCTTAAACTGGTAAATCTATAGGCTACATTTCCTCTTGTCCATTGTAATAGCTTTGGAATTCTAAATCCAGGAATTTGCTGAGATTTTTCAGTCCCTACATTGATGCTATGATTATTATTCCTTATACTAAGGTGCCGATTGTTGTTCTGTCACCGATAAATTCAAAAACAGTGGCGAAAAAGTTGCTGGATATGCAAAGAAGGCTTTAACAATACTGAACAGATCAGTCACAGTAGTTGCGGACTGACCTGAAGTGTAGTTACATTTCTAGGGAGGTGCACGGCATACGATTTCAAAAGAAATTTGAGGTTGCGGCGTAGCTATGGTGTAAATTTCCCATTAAATAAATCCCCAGTAAGCAGGGGAAAAAATATTTATGTATAAGCCGTTTATGTCTTACACCACATCCAGGTTAGCGATGCAGTCAAAACCATTGTCAATTATGTGTGCAGTGTGCTTGCTGTTGTTTAGAGCCTTCCCAGAGTAAAAAAACACACCTGCTGCTATTTGAGTTTGTGTTTCAGGGGTGCCTTCACCAGTGTGTGAATGTGAGAGTGAATGAATAGTGGAATTGTAAAGCGCTTTGAGGGGTCCCGAAAAGCGCTATATAAATGCAATCCATTATTATTCATTATTAAAAAGCATTCAGTAAACTATACTAGAAAAAAAGTCATTTATAGGAGCCTAGGTTTTCCTTTTTCTTGAAATTCACTGCCAACTTGGGATGAATCACGATGACTCTACTAACAAGGCAGGCCCCAGCCTTGGGTTTCACTGCCTATCTACACACTGCTATAGTCGTAAGAGTTACCAACAGAACAACATCAGCCTTACTGCCTACCACAAACTGTAAAAATATTCTCCTTCATCTAAACTCCCCTCCACTAAAAAAAAGAAAGAAACTTGGCAGTCACTCACCTACAGCCTTCAGAGAGGCGTACTTGTTGAGATCCTTGTTCTGCTGTTGCTGCTGCTGCTGTTGGTGGAGCTGTTGCTGTTGCTGCTGCTGCTCATAGACGTGAGACAGCTGGCCGAGGGCAGGGTAAGGGTGCTGCTGGCCCATGTTTGAAGCCGGTCCCACGTTGTTGTTAATCTGGCCACCCTCTGTGAGCAGGGACATGAGACAGCGCAAGGTTACAATAACATTTAAAGCTCCAGTCCAGCACCAGAGGAGCCCTCGCTGGTCAAATGATTGGTGAAACTCTCATTCACATTTTCCAGAATCTACTTACATAACCTAATTTCTTTTTTAAATTATTATTTTAATACATGATTTCTTGACTGAGATATTTTGTGCCTTGCTCTCAACTAATATACACTCCTTTCTATCTTTTGGGATTTTACCAGTAGATTTCCATGACACGCTCTTACATTTATGTCACCATTACAACTGAAATATTCCTCCTGGAATAAAAAATGTCTTTATTAGTCCAGAGATTTTCTTTGCACATCTGATGAATTAGTCTAAATCTGCCAGTTGGACTGTGCTACTTCTCTCAGAGGTCCTTTATGTAGCCTCACTCATCATGATTCAGAACTGTCTGTCTCAGAACTGCTTTAATATTGCAATGTCTTGAACAAGGGTGTCAAACACGAGGCTCGGGGCCCAGAATGGGCCCAGCACAGGTTCAAATCTGGCCCACTGGAGAGATTTGGAAAATATGAATGAGGGTCTTGGGCTTTAAAATGCATTTTAATACGTTCCGCAGCTTTGCCTGATAAAGACCTCCCCCATCGCCATTCATGCTAGCTCAAAGAAGTCTGTAATAGAAAAACAATGAATGACAGAGAAGTTGCTGCATAAATGTCTCCTTTTTACAACGGGTCCACAAGATTAAAAAAGAACAAAAAAAGGAGAGGGTTTGTGAATTTATCAAAATGTTCTGTTTTATAACAACAAGACAGTCTGGCCAATGAGCTACCAGAACTTTCTCTGTAGGTTTACACATATATTTCTTACAGCTTAAGCCTAAAAAGTTGTGAAGTCACATTTCTTTCATTTACTACAGCACCATTTCCTGATTTTGACTATAGGCTTGAAAGACTATAGGACTATAAGATTGAAAGTTTTTCAGTGAGTGCAAAGTTACTTAAAGGAAATATATCAAGCATTTATTGGTACCTTTAGACTTTTTTTTTTATCATAAAAAGAGCTTTTTCTGTTTTCATATCATTTGATTTATTTATTTATTTCAAATGCCAACCCTCCAGAATCATTTGATCACATGTACTTCAGCATATTCTCTAAATCAGCAGAGATTTACCAACTGGTGCTCACCAGGTGGTTGCTAACCAGTCTCTACGCCTTCGTGACTGCAGCCTGAGTCACATCAGAAAGACATTCTTTTCTTTTTAGATTTCTGAGTGATTTTATTACATGTAAATGAGCTGAAATCCCAGCACAACTGTTGTCCTTCGAAAGCAACAGGCATCAGTTCTAATGGGATGCTTTTGCAGCCAACAGAACAGCATTTTTTGTTCTTTGTTTATAACACAGACATTTTAGAGTTATAGTTAGCAGAAGTGGGTCTAGCTAAGGAATATCGACTGTGGAGCCGCATCTGGATTTAAACAAAGCAGTTGCTCAGTGTTAGAGTGTGCTAAACTAAGCATTAGGCGGGCTTTATATCAGTTTGCTAGACTGCGTCATTGAAGATGGACTGGACAAGTGACAAACTTTGACATGGGGCTATTAGACTCAGCTCACTTTGCTATTTCATTACGAAAGAAAACAAAAGAAAACAAAGGTGGGCAGATTAATGCTACCATGTTTATAGTGGTAAACATGGTAGTAAACTTACACAGCAAACTTAGAAAACCCTTTAAAACTACATAATGAACAGTTATATGTATTAACAATAAACCCACAGTACGTGCATAGTATATTTGTTCTTCTCAAGTTTTAAGTGAGCCTCACGAGCTAATGATGACCTACTTTACTTCCTGAGAGACATATTTTATCTAAAGACCAGACGACATCCCAAGGTCTGACATGCACATGCTCCAAAGTCAGTGCCCTCCTCAGTCAAGCTAGTACAGTTATTACCAGAATATTTAACATGGGCATGGCTGTTCCTATTTTCAATACAAAATTAATTAGACTTAATTTTACTTATAGTTATCAAATTACTTTAGTTTTATCCAGCTCAGTCACTTTTATGGACCAGCCTGGACCCCCAGGGCCCGTCCATAATGCAGAAGGTGAATACAGATAAGTAATGGAAGAAAAATTCAGTAAATTTCCTAAAACATGGGAAGAAACTTTTAAGAGGATTTCAAAGAGGTTCATGAAAGAACAAATTCTCAGTTAAAGTCAGTTTAAAAAACAAATATAAAGAGATTATTTTAACAAATACAGGGATTAAGAGGAGTGTTAATCACACGGTTTATAGCTTGATGTAAAAATGTAGTTTTGTTGTTTTGGTTTATTTATATTGTTTTTTTGTGTGTATTATATGTGTGTCTATAGTTATACATGTATATTATCTGTATCTAACTGTATATCAACGAACATTGATTGTAAATTACTGAATAGTCTTAAGGGGCATAGAATCAAATAAGCAAACTTCATCCTACTCTTTTCCAGCATGTAAACTGTGTGGAATACAGAGAAAGTCATTGCATGTCGATGTCTTTTAGGCTTTCTTATGTTTAGTCATTTGCTCAATTGCATATTATTATTTTAAGTGTTTCAAATTTCAAGCATTTATCCATTATTTTCAGCCAACTACATATCCCTTATATTTAGTCGGCCAAATTAAACATTTATCCATTACCTTTAATTAGCTTCAATTTAACAATTTGTCCGGTTACTTTCAGTTAAGTATGACTCACTAATCGCTTCATAAATCCTGGGGCAACTTTTAGCACTTCATCTCACTATTGCTATATTGCACAGAAGCATGTGACTGCATTTCCCTTATTTATTTATTTATTGCTTAATGCTTATGGTGTTGGAAGTAGCAGATGTCTTATATTAATTACAGTATTGCAGAATTGGCTAACTGTAATGTCTTCCTCTAATTAAATAAGTGATAATTAGATTTCAGAAGATGTGCAGTGGGTTGAGAAATGGGCAACTGCTCTACCAGAGCTGCACAGTCTGACTTTAAACTGCAGCCGAATGTTAAAACACAGTGTGGGAATTGTTCTCTCGCTGCACTGAGCCTGACAGATAATTGCAAATTCCTGTTACTGAAGTCAAAGGTATACTTACTAAGTGAATACATTCTCTTAAAAGCCTCAATGCCGTCACTTGATGATTTGAGAAGGAAAGTAAATGTTACGAGACAAGAGAGCAAGAGTGAGGAATTAGAGTGGAAAAAGTGAAATGCGGGAAGAGGAGAGGATACGTGAGGAGAAAAGAGAGAAAATGTCTCAAACGATGCTGACAGAGATATGAGGATGGTTTGTAAATATCGAAAGAAGCTAGACAAAAAAAAGTAATCATTAAGGTAAAAAATACAGGGCAAACACATGGATAATAAGAATACTGGGCCATGTTGGCCCAGTATTCTTAGTTTTCGTGTGTTTTGTATTTATGCCTTGGTTCCTAGGTTGTTCTGTTAAGATGTTCCTTATTTGATTACCCCCTGTGTGCCCCTCTGTGTATCTGTGAGCCCTCGTTTCCCCTCCTCGTGTTTTATTCCATGTTTTCCCCAGCCCGTTATGTCTGTGCTCTCCCCGTGCACTCTCTCCTCCTGTCTGAACCTCTGTGTACTTCCTGTTTTACTTTGACAGTCTCTCGTCAGTATCCGTCATGTTGTGTTCACTCATTATGATTATCTGTGTCAGCTGTGTTCCCCGTGTGCTCCCACTTCCCTCGTTAACCCTCTGTGTATTTATGTCCGCGTCTCCCTCAGTTCAGTGTCGTGTTCTCCCTCGTGACTGTGCGCCCCTCCGTGTGTTTCCTCGTGAGTCAGTTCCTTTGGAACTTCCCAGTTTAGCTTCATATTATTTTGTATCGCCTTTATCTTCTGTCAGCAATAAAGCTGTATTTTGAGTTCAGTCCTGTTTTCCCGTGAGTTTGCGTTTGGGTCCTCATCCTGCCTGCACACAGCCTAATCATGACAGATATTCCCAAGTCCCCTCTCGCTTTTCTTTTAGCACCTCTTAAAGGTGTTCATACAGATGGCAAACTGTGAAGCCTCAGCCCGACAACATCGATTTCCTCGAGTCATTTTCTCCCTGTTTCATCTCGTCGTCGAGGTTTCGAGTCACAGGGTGAGCTCAAAGTCCTTAAAATCTGCACAGCTGAATTGTCAAGGCGAAGCAAGTTCTCTTCTTACTAATTAAACACTTAAGCCCTGGCGCAGGCTCAAACCGCACGCACTCTTAACAGACACTGTGACTGACAAGGTACGGTGAGAGTGGAGACAATTAAAAAGAGCATCAAAGTGAGAGCCAGTGTGAGGCGTTGTAGAAAAGACTGAGACACGAGATTCCTTGATGTGATGAAATGTCCCACGGTGTTGTGTGAAATGAAACATGGACCCACGTCCTAGTTTGGATAGATAACAGCGGCCTGGAAAATGCAAGGTTGAGTCATTTTCTGAGAAATTTATTGGACTTGCCAAATACACAGATGACGATGATGCGCTTGTCGGTTAAATACTTTGGGATTTACTGTAAGGGTTTGGCAATGCGGGTTCACTTAAGGCGAGATGACTTTCACTGCAAAAAGTGAGGCTGTGGCGGGCGGGAGGGGTAAACTGTGAGGAAGAGAAGGAGAGAGACAAGCATGACTAAGGAAGAAACAGCAGCGAAGAACTGAGTTATGATCCCGAAGCGCTCGCTCTCTCTCTCTCAAGATAAAAGCTGGTACGCTGTTTTATTTTTCATGTGAGGCCAAAATGGCTGGGGTCACCAGTTTTCTCATTTCATAATGGATTTTGTCTAGCTGAGGAGCACATTTGTAAAATTCAATACCCCATCAAAGCACAGGTGCACCTCCCCTCTGCCATGAGCTCATTCAGCTCCATGAAACAGTCATGCAAATGACAGTCATGCACTTCTAAAATTGTGATTGTATGTAAGCGCTTTGGTTTACTCAAATTTAATTTTTATTTATATATGCTGCCATTTAACAACATCTTCCTCAAGTGGCTTTATATTGTAAGATAAAGACCTTAAAATATTACAAAGAGAACCCGAACCCTCAGACAATCCCCTATAAGCAAGCACTTGGCAACAGTGTGGAAGAAGAACTCCCTTTTAACAGGAACCAGAACAGGGAGGTGCAGCCATCCGCCACAAACGGCTGGAGGATGAGGAGAAAGGATGAAAATTCAGAGCACGCAGGACAAAACACAAAGTAAGGGAGAGAGCAGACATTCAGTAGTGGCTCTCTCTGAAGTTCTCGGTGCATCATGGAAAATGCCGTGACATAACTTATGGCCCCAGTATATCTGCAGCATTGGTTGCTTCACGTGCTGCCAGTAACGTCATCACACATGCACATTAGAGCAGGGCGATATGACCAAAAATATCTATCACCGTATACATTTGAAAATTTGCGATAACGATATAACTGATGATATAATTGACACTAGACAAAACACTTTACAACTCCACAACTTTATTAGTGCAAAAAAACCCCCATCAATGTATTTTCCCTTAAACAAGCAGCTGTTTTTGTGTGCATTAAAGTTATATAAAAATTTAACAGTGCAAACTCCTTGCTGACAGTTTAACCAAAAGGCATTTCCAGTGGAAATTGGCCGACATATCCTCAGCGTAACCACATATAATATCCACAAAACTTAAAAAGAGGTTATACACACACAATACGGAAATATTATGTTGAAGCACAGTACGTATCACTCCGCGAGGCTCCTGCCTACGATAGCCGTAATGCACCGACAATCCATCAAGCGATGCGGGTTCGTAGCTTAGCAAAGTCGAACTGAAACATTTGCCAGATTTTCGAGCGCCGTGTACCACATAAAATCGTTTCGAGGTCAGTAAACACAACCAGAATTCATACATATGGCACACGGGATTATAAGGGGCACTGTCAATTTTCAGAAAAATCAAAGGATTGATTTCAAGTGTGCCGTATTTTCCAAACAACACGGTAATAACAACGGCCCGCTAGCATGCTCTACCAAAAATAGTGCTTTGTTGTGTATCTGATGGACGAAAACCAAACCAGTTCCACACCACTAAAGTTGCAGCATTTTTACAAACCAATTCTGGTTCATCCGTTTCATTCAATGATCCGCTTTTGCCCTTCTCATTCTCCACTGCACTGTTATAGGAAGTGAAGAAGTCAAAGCCGGAAATAAAGCTTTGACATCTTTTCAAAGTGTTGAAACATCTTCCTCTGTATAATCTGTGTATCTCTGAGCTTCTTTACTGATATATCCTTAAAGTGGTGGTAAACTATTACTAATGACTTCATCTCAGCTCAAGCCAGGTGACAAAAATTGAGAGGCGCACAGCTGAGAAACACCGGCAGGCACGGTGAAGTCACTTTAATGTCAAGGTACAAGGTGGGTATAAAAAGCTTTAAGGGATGATTCACAATCACGTGATCCAGCCTTAACTACAAGCTTCATCAAAATGTAAATTTTAAGCTTGAGCTTAAAAGTAAGAGTGGGTGTCTCTCTCTTCATACCTAACTGGGAGTTGGTTCCTCAGCCTCCCATTTTACTTTTGGAAATTCTAGCAACCGCAAGTAACCTGGGAGTCTGAGAGGAAATTGGGATAATACTAGCATTAATTAATCTCCCTATCGCCGTTTGTGGGGTTAATCCAAGGAAGGAACAGGTCTTATCGTGAGTTTGCATGACTGCACATATGATTAATTGTTGTTACTTTCAGTTGAACTGTGGCAGCAACAACAGCATCATTCACCATATTTTTTTAATAATTTGGGAACTGACGCTTGCAGAAGTAATTATTAATAGTTCCTATTTGCTGTGTACAAACTAAAGGAGTGACAGCAGGATTAACTTGACAGAGCTCTTTAAAACAGGATGATTCTCTAGCATTTCCGCTGCCATCCCATAAAGTATTTTATGAGAAATTAAACCTGTCTCCAAACCAGGCTCAGGGATGGAAACTTGCATCAGGATTTCATCATTATGACTGTTTACTTACAAGAAAATGTCTGCCTTTATAGGGAGCAACCTTGCCTCATTCAAGAAAATGAATAAATAAACATTATCTATTATACAGTGCTGCTGTGATAAATCCCATTATTATTCTCCCCTAGTTTACTGTGAACCAGCATGCATCACAATCAAACCCGCTCATCTTTATGATCTTAGTGAAAAAGAACACACACATGAACTTCAGAAACAAACAAGGCACCCAGGTGACATCACACCGTGAGCCCATTCACCAGGATGACTGACAGCTGTCACCGGGATGTCTGTCAGGATGATAAAAGGGGATGCAGTGGGAGTCTGGTGGTGTGGTCACAGTGCTTCACCAAGCTGATCCAAAGCAAACTGATTCTCAGAGGTCACGACAGACTTTTACTACCAGTGACAGCCAGTTTTCTTTCCTCTCCCCTGCTGCTCAGAGATTTACCAAATGCTACAGCAACCAAAACATACAAAGAAATGAGAATAAATCAGATGCAGTTGGGAATCAATAGTGTAAATTAGGAAAGAAATCTTGCAGTATTTTTACTGAATCGACTCACAACTATTTGGAAAATTCAGTGAGTCTTGAAAAAGATAGATATATGAAAAATTGATGTTAAAGTTCCCTCGAGCTGAAAGCACAAATGGAGGATATTAGAGATTACGAAAAAGGCCAGGAGAAAAAGTATGTTTATCTAAGAGCAGAAAGATTAGAATGATGGTGGTGCCAGTGGAAGAAAACTATTTTATACCCATTTTACCAAGGGGGTAACCTGGTAAATAGCATGTGCATAGACGTGGTCACAGTTGATTGCAAAATCTGCAGTTTGAGTACAATTAATAGGAAATCCAGAGGACATGCTGAATAAACTGCAACCACAATCAATCACCTTTTAATGAGTTAACAGCCCGTTATTTGACCAATTTATACAGTAAAAATGGAAGATTCGAGAGGGCTTTTTATGCTTTCAATGGTTACATTTTAACTACATTTTACTTTTAAAAGAAAAAGTAGGTCTTTTTATTTGGACTAAAATAGCAGACTGCGATTTAGTCTCGAATCTACCTTTTACTTTTACACTGGGAAATGAATTATTGTACAATTGGCAAGTCTTCCCACTGTCATGATGTAAATAAATAAATAACTAAAAACCCTCTGTGGTGTCTGAAGTAGCCAATTTGGATGCTAATGAAAGTATTTATTGTTGACTTTGGACATAATCCTGTATGGGGATGTAATCCTCTCCTGGAGCTTTTACTCTAGTAGCAATAACAGAAAACATATGCTTCCCTATTCATTTCACTGGTGTTCTGTTGTAGGTGGCTTGCTATTGACCAAAAGAACACAGAAATGCCTTGCTGCTGCCATGTGCTACTACCCTGTGTGTGTGAGGAAAAGACAAGGTTAGTGAAATATATCTTTCTGTAAAACGCTGTCCAAAAAATCATATGTGGAATGAAAGCATACACTGGAGCCATGAATCACATATGCTGCTGTGCTTTTGACCTTTTTTAAATTAAATTTTTGAATATTTTATGCTTGTGTTTTCCTTCAAACGCCCCCTTTTATAACCATAGATAAAGGCCTGCTTTCTGCAAGCGTACATGAAGATGAATTTAGTTACACTTTGGGGGTCTCAGTAGAAGAGCTATCTAGCACTTTTTGGTTATTTAGCAATAATTAATCATATTTATTGACAACAATGCTAAGACCAAGAGCTTTTCTTAGCCCTAAGCAAGTATTTTTTGAAACTTATATTCAAGCAGCAACCTTCAGCACCAAAGTGCCGCAAAAAAGCTAGCTTCAAGTGTCCTTGAGGTTAGCTTAATCTAAGGTAGCAGTTACAAAAATGGTCTCTATAGCAAATTTCTCCTTTTGTAACAACTTTACTCAACCATTTGGATTTTTACTAATGCATAAGTTAGGTCTGTGTAAGTCACTAAACTGAAACTCTATACCATGTTTGTGGTGTTGGTGCTTGTTGAAGCATATTTAATAATAATAATAATAATAATAATAATAATAATAATAATAACAATAATAATACAATCTGTCATTATGTTTGATTTGTGCTTCACATTTGTAGAATAAATACAACTTAATAGTTATTAGTTAGTATTTAATTTGGCCAACACTTATTAGGATATATCTGTGTTATGCAGTGTATTATTATTTTACGTTTCCAACTTGCTAACTAAGCTTACTAGTGTTTACAGATGACCTAGCACCCTACCCTGTAGTTAAAAAACAAAAACAAAAAACAAAACCAAAAGAACCACAACAAACATGGCCCCACCCAGAAGGCTGGATGATGTCACTGTTGCTACATCCATCTTCCATATACAGTCTTAATCTCAACTAAAAGCAAGTGAGAAATAAGTAAGCAGCGTTTTAGATGGAAAACTTTAAAATAAATAAATAAAAAATAACTGTTCCTGGGAGATAGGTCAACACAAGCTTCCAGGATTAAAGTAAAGTAAGTCAATGCCTTCTCCACTCCACCTATCTGCTTTCCCCCCTTTTGAACTGAAAATACATGAATGTGAGAAACACAGGTAAGAAACAAAACAAATCCAATATGATCCTATATGATGCTGGAGGACTTGGTGGGATTAGCGCAGGGGGCTGAAAAAGTTTGCTGCAAGCTGTGTTCAGTCGATGTTGTGCTAGTTTTGAGGGAAAGTGCAGAAATTCTTTTGAAAGAGCTGTTGATGCAGGAAGCCCACAGCGCCGACTCATAATTGAATCCAACAGGTAGCCTGCATTGTTTCCAACGGCAGGTGTTCCATATCACAGCCAGTTGTTGTACAGGTCAGTTTTCACGACTCTCCTCAGACCTCTGCGAGTTTGACAAGATTGATGTCTGACTGTGCAAGATTACAGACCAATATAAAATATTTATTGCTTCTGCTGTTTTTCTCTCCCCACAAACACTACGGCTTCTTGCAAATCTACTGTAACAAGGTCTGTCTGTAAATTAGCTCAAGGTTGAATCATTCTTACGTCACATCAATCACTGGCAGTCAGAAAGGGATTTTATTTACGCGAAGGTGTCACAGAGGGCCCGCTTAAGGCTTGCGCGGGAGGGGGGTGCGATTGCGTTTGGTTTGAAATGTATGCCACCATTTGAGCCTTTCATTTTGGCATTAAAGAAGTTGACATTTACATGAATTTACACTGCAGGGCGAAGGCGCAGGAGCTGTCAGGATTACAGTGAGTGTGACTGCGCTGATGAGACAGCATGTGGATGATGATGATGAGCTTATGACCACCAGGTAACAGACAGTGCAGTCAGCAGTGCACGACATGAGCGCGCACGGCGATTTCAAAGCTGCCTTCTCTCTCTCTTACTCTCTCTCCCTCGCAGGAAGCCAGACATCCAGCATGGAGCTGTGAGGCAATCCTCCCGGGGCGCAAACGGTATCTGAGCTTTCCCAGACGAGAATGTATTCTTTTCTTCTACACATTGAAGGAGGGGAAATAAGAGCACACACATCGGGTTGCGTCCCTTGATGCGTGCGCAGGGGAAAGGAAGGGTTTAAAAAAAATGATAAAGACAGACACGGATATCAATAAAGAGCCAGAGCACATGTATGTAGGAGCGTTTCTATCTATCTCATGCTTGGCCTGGCTCGGCTCCATCGCTACTGGCTGTACAGTGTAATTTCACCGCCTGTTTGATTCGGCACTAAAAAAAAAAGTGTGAGCAGCTGACTCATCTATTATTCCGTCTTTCTCCTCGCTCTGCAAGTGGATAAACCCTCTTCTTTGCTTCGGCTGGAGCCTCTGCTTCTCTGCTGTTACTCATCTTTCTCCATCTCTCGCTTGCCCCTCTTTCTCTCTCTCTATCTCTTGTCATGGCAACAACATTCTCTCGCGTAGTATTTGCTCTCCAGCACACGCCGAGTTCGCATTGTCCCGCAGTCACCCGCGCCCACATATCAACAGGCAGGCCGGCTGTACAGTACTGAAAAAAAAAGAAGAAAAAAAGTCATTGTTACGCAACCTATGTTGTGCTGCCTGCTGCTCTGTTGGTCTGTCTGTTCATCTCTCTCTCTGCTGATTCTTCACGTGTCTTGTTTGCCTCCTATGAGTTTGTTCTAGGTCACATGCTAGTAGCTTTGTAAGGCACAGTCACAATAAATACATTTTTTTTTAAAAAAAGCACAGGTTTTATTGAAAGACATGCTCCGGTTTGGCAAACAGTCAATTTTATGATTCACGGCAGGATAAAGCACTTTCGATGTTGACAGAAAAAGTCTACACTGACAATGAAAAACCTGTGTAAATAGAGCCTGAAAATGAAAGATGAGACATGTGCAGTTATCCAAAGCTGCTGCTGCCTGTATTGTTTTGTGAAAATGAGACCTAGTGCTGTGCCATGCTGCAAATTACCAAGTAAATACAAAGCCAGTATTGCTGATATCGATACTTATATAAGCTATAAAGGGCATTTATGTCGGGAGAGCAGCGTATCATCATTTGTGAGATGAATCATGATGAATTTGCAAATTCTAAAGATATTTTATTTACCACAAAATCACTGTGATTTGTTACTTTCCACAATAATATAAATTATAAATAACTCCTTTTAGCTTTTCATGTATTTTGAAACTATGTGAATATAAATGTGCCTCTCTAAAGCACTTTGGGTCCACTTTTGTTTAAACATGCTATAGGTTATAAATAAAATAGTTGTGACAGTCAACACTATTTTTGCAAATGCATGTTTGAAAAAAAAAAAAAAATTCAACACAATTAATTGGGTGACACGCTGAACGTATCGCTCCAATCAGAACAGCACTGATCCGATGCCAATACTGGTATTGGTATCGATACTATGGATATTTGGATTGATCTAACATGTGACATGAGGATGATGTGAAAATTGTGCCATACGCTTCCCTATAAACTGGGGAAAAAAAAGAAAAGTCTACTTTATCATATGTTATGAGTTCTTGCCTTGTCAGAGATCATCCACGCGGAGTGTGCACACACATCCTCGCATTTGAGTGAGAGAATGTGTGTGGGGTCCTCTGTGTTTCTCTGCATATGCATATTTAGTCACACTGAAAATGGTAAGCAGGTTATGTGTGAGACTGCGAGAGCTTCCGCTTTATTCGCCCTGCTGTCTGTTTACAGCGCATAAGAAGCTGCATCTGTCTTGACCTCATCCCTCCGGGCCCGTATCTCTCGCCTGCAGCATGGAGGACAGCGAGGATCACAGAGCAAGCAGGAGCCTCTCTATACGACTGCTGAGCTCATGGGAATTTCACTGGAAGCCGGCTGTAAAATCCCCCCCTTTGAATGGCGGGCGGTAAGGTGAAGGCTCGAGCGAGGGAAGTTTTTACGCCCTGAGGTGAATGGGTCAGGCCCTCGTGATTGGTGGCCACGGGGGGAGGAAAACCATCAGATGCTCGTGATAATACCGCATAAACATTAAAGTTCACTAGAAGAGTCAGACAGCTAGAGAAGAACAGATGTCCGAGCCTCCATGGGTCTTGCTACCTGCTGGTGCTGTCAGCAGTGGGGAGGCGAGTTTGATGTGTGAGGGCCAGAAAGCTCACAGAAAGAAACTATTTTGACACTGATGCTTAGACTTTGTGCCGCTGCCAGAGCCAAGCAAACAGCACACAGTTTTTAGAGGTGTTTCAAAAGTCAAGGAGTAAGTAGTAAAAGCTACAGGTATTTCAGGGGTAATTATAGAGTAGGAAAGGTATACATAGAAAGGCTGTAAACAGTTAGCTAAAAGTAATGCATAAGTGTATGAAAATAGATAGGTGAGTAAAATGTAATTTATTAGTTACTTAGCACTAAAGGCAGGTATTTATGTCTGTGAGATTGTTTCTCGTGTAAATATACTTGGACAAAAGTACTGGGCCACCTACACGTTACACCCTACAGGAGCTGGTCCGTCACAAAAACCCATGTCATGAAGCTCACGGCGCACGGTTTTTGTGCTGATGTTAATGCTAGACGAGGTCTGGAACTGTGCAGTTGTTGAGCCAGCAGAGCGTAGGACACTTTTACACACTTATGCACATCAGTGCTTGCAATCCAATGCTACTTCCTGGCTGGTGGATGAGTGGTGCAATGAGTGGTTGTATTTGACTGTGCAATAAACTACTATTGGTTCATAAACATTAACTAATAGTAGTTTATTGCAATCAGGGCTCGCAAAATCGCTAGCCCGACATCCAGGGGCTAGCGATTTTTTCAGTCGGGCTACCAAAATCTATCTCTGCCCTGCCCGTCGGCCTATCAGAGGAAGGAAAAATATAAGTCAATGCTTTTGCATTCTTTCGGAAATGTAGCTGGGTAATTATGTCATTGGCATCGGTGAGCCACTGTCAATATGTGACATATTGAAATCGCGTTTGATTTTGCGCTTGTTTTTTGCTTTCACTTTGCAACCGCGCGAACTGTGTATAGAGAGCGACAGTACTGATTGGTGAGTGATGATAATTTGCGGACCAATTCTTCTGACATCGTCTTATCAATCATTAGCTTACAATGCAAACATGACAAGTGAAATATACCGCAGCAAGCTTAAACATGTGAGAGGTTGATCGCGCAGAGAATCGTTGAGCGTTATGTGAGTGCCTGTGTAAAAGCAGCAGGATATATATTTTAGTTCTGCTGAGCCAAATAAGACAGGTCAGGGTGAAGAAGTGACCACAAAACGGAAAAGTTATGACAAATCAGACTATAAGGCAAAAAGAAAGTGCAGCTTTATGGTTTCATGGACAAAAGAATTTCTGTGGCTGCAATATGACAAGCTATATAACCAGGGCGGCACATAATTGGTCCGCTGGTGCGCATTCGCTGTCAAAATAAAAAACACTCACAAGATAAGAAGTTGCAACGCGTGTTTACGTACATAAGATTTTCAGGAAGAGGACAGACATTTGTTTAGAACTCTTAAAGATGTCGAAGAAGCTCCTTTAAGCAATTACTTTGGTGTTCCTCCACCTCCAAAGAAATGTCAGAAGGAGTCCGAACCACAAAAGAAGCGCGTATTCTCGGAAAAGTGGTTGCAGGAGGTGAGCTGGCTTCAAACAAATGATGAACGCACAGAGATGTGGTGCAGAATGTGCCGTGAAAATCCCACTCTAGCGGACAAAAACAGTGACTTTTTATATGGACGCAGACGTGCGTTGCAACTTCTTATCTGGTGCGCGTCTTTTATTTTGACAGCGAACGTGCACACGCAGACCACTTATGTGCACCCGTGTAAATAACATAATGTTCTGCTGAGTGTGTTGTTGGATTTCTGAGTCGACAAGCGTCTTTGTTACTGGGACCAGTCATTTTAAGAAAGGCCCCCATTAGAACCCATGAGAAATGCAAGAAATGCATTATTGCTCAGTCTGCCATATTTTTCCCAGAGCAAACACCAATTGCAAATAACATACTAAAAATAAACCTGAAAATCAGTTTAAAACAGCCTATGTTGCAAAAAGTGAACTACCACTGGCACAATTTAGCAGTCTTTGCAAACTTCAAAAAGCAAATGGCCTCGATCTTGGTTCCACTTGCCTCTTACCTGTGACTTCAGTGGAAATTTCAGATTGAGGATCTGACACAGACTGATTCATGTTCTACAGTTCTTACAAGTTCATAGAAATGTCTGTTCAATTAGAACCAAGTATTTGAGTTGATGATTGTAATTTTTATACAATGTTGTAATTTGTGTTTCAACAATTTTTTGATTAATGTTTTGTTTCCGTTACAATATTACACTTTAATGTATAATATTGTAAAGGAAACAAAACATCAATCAAAAAATTGCTCTCTTTTTTATTCGGGCTACTTAAATTTATTCTGGGCTACCAAAAACTGAAGAGTCCCTGCCCGAAGGGCTACCAGGGATTTTGCGAGCCCCGGCAATGTTAAATTGCTAAATATTTTAAAGATTCAATTCAGCTTAAACTCTTTTCAAATAAACATATCTGGAACTTGTCTGGTTGCCTCCACTTTTCAGACTTCAGGACTGTGAAAACTCCTGTTGCAACAAAATAAAAGAATGTTACAGTAGAAGCATGTCACTGCATCAGCAGTCATTCATTTGCCCAGAAACAGTGCCTTTAGGACTTGGACGTGCATTGTCATGAATAATATATATCATGTAGCTTTGCCTGAAGGCTGCTGTACAAAATTCAGTGCACAACACTCTGTCGAGCAACATGTCAGACCCCTCAGCCTTATATATGGCCTTGTTTTCCAAACATTGTTCATCTCATTATCATCACCATATGCTGCTAGCTTTGTCTTTGCTCATTAGAGCACTGCTATTTAGGAAGAGATGATGAGGGAGAGCTCAGGAAGGGAGCACGATGGAGAGAGGTGCCGTCATGAAATCCTTATGAGATCCAGAGAAATATGCAAGCCGACTCCAATTTCGAAGCTGAGCACATACCTCTGAGTAAATCCCGTGAGAACTGACCATTAAACAGATAAGAGTGTGATGCAGAGAAACACTATTATTAAAAAGTCTGTCATGGGAAATGGCGGAGGGAAATGATAGCAGAGGGAATAGCTTATCTACCCTAATTGTTCCTCCCTGAGCCTTTGAAAGCACAATGACTTCCCCTGCACCCTTTTATGATTAGAGCTTTCCGTCATACCTCCCTTATTTTGAAGAGCTATCGATTTCTATTGTTCCTTTTCTCTCTGCCTCTCTTCTGTTGGTGGATTCAAGAGAAGAAGATTCAACCACTGTCTGCCTATTGTATTGTCTTGTCAAAGCACAATGCATTGACTGCAGTCTCACAGGACATTGTTACAGAAAGTCACTGAATCTATAGTAAGATGTCACTCTGATAGCTGCTTATCTCAGTCCACTTGAGTTGTGTTTTAAAGGTTATCTGTGCGGGAGCTAATCCCACACAGATTATCCAGCAATTCAAATAATGGCCATCGCTGTCCCGTGAGACATTTTCACTCCGCATTCAGGCAGATGCGGCCAGTCGTTTGTAACGGCATGTTACCGCCACAGACTTCACTGCATACTTAAAGAAATGGGACTCGTGACGTCTACTTTGGGCAGAAGTGAGCAAATGAAATGCAAAATAACACATCCAGATTAAAAAGATCAGTTTATCAGACGCTTGAAACCACAAGGCCTCTGCAACCGCTGGGTGCTGACAGATGTCTGGGAGAACACCGGGTCGAAAACAAAAGGGAAAAAAATTTGTTTGCAATATAAAGAAGCTGCAGAGTACTGCCTAATAACTGCAATTTCATATCAGCAAGAACTCAAACAGTACATTAGCTTTGTGTAGACAGTTACAGTTTAATAAGCTTTAATTAGTATGACAGGCAACCCCAGTAGGATCTTCCGGTGTAGTATTTCTCCTGAAACAACTGTTGGTCCTAATGTCGTGTTGCAGTCATTCAGTCATGCTCATGCATGCTTAAGTTTTAGTGGCACAACAATTGCTGGCCCCTGTGTTTCCTGACCTGATCTCTGCTATCCCCCCCACCCCTCCCTCTGCTGGCTTACTTGTGGTTCCTGAGGTATTTAATAGTAGATTTGGAGGCAGAGCCTTCAGCTTTCTGTCTCTTTATTTGTGGAATCAGCTCCCAGTTTCAATTCATGATGCAGACATCCTCTCTACTTTCAAGATTAGGCTTAAAACTTTCTTTTTCTATAAAGCTTATTATCAGGGCAGGATCAAGTGACTCTGAACCCTCCCTTACTAACACTGCAACAGGCCTAGTCTGCTGGGTACTTCTCATGATGCAGTGAGTGTTTCTTCACACCATCATACACGATGCACCACTTTGGATCTCTTGGTCTCTTCCACAGTTTGCCTTTTGCCCCGTCTCCCTCCCCTCACCCCCAATCGGTCATTGCAGAGGGCTGTCACTCCCTGAGCCTGGTCGTGCAGGAGGTTTCTTCCTGTTAAAAGGGAGTTTTTCCTGCCTACTGTCACTATGTGCTTGCTCACACGGGATTGTCTGCGTTTTGGCATTTTCTCTGTATTATTATAGCATCTTTACCTTACAGGATACAGCACCTTGAGGTGACTGTTGTTGTGGTGCTATATAAATAATATTGAATAGAACTGAATGTCAATAAATTCTGTATGATGAGGCATGCAGACCTTGAGCTGTGAAATCAGAGGAAAAAAATATTGGTGTGGTGGATTCAAACATTCAATTTAGTGCTAACAGGTCAAACAAATTTAACCCGAAAACAGTCTGTCATTTTTTTCTGTCTTATTTTTTCCCACGTGGTTCCTCACCTCCTGAAAGGCTGTCAAAGAAAAAACATTTTTTACTTGTTTTTTGTTAGAGTTCAGGTTTTTGTCACACGAGCCTCGGGCAGTCATCTTCTGTGGCTCCAGGCTGGGTGTTTCTCCCTGTGACAGGGCTCATCAGTCACCAGGCCACAGACGGAGAGAGGGAGACAGGCTCTTGTTGTAAACAAAGGAATAAATACCTGCTCCACTAAAGCACATGATTGACAAAAGGCAGCCCTTATTCATCATGATGACGGAGCACCACTCAAGGAAATGGAGCATCCACAATGACATCTTTTGTTTTCTCGATGATTTGAAAAGTGTTCCATTTCTAAATCTTCCCTGATTCTTTCTGATGTTTTTGCCAAATAGAGGTCAGCCTTTAAAAACGTCTTCTGTCCTTCGTGTTTGACTTCTTCTAACTTCTTTCTTTTCTTCCCCCCTGAGTCTCCTTTTTCAAGCACTCTGAGTCTTTCTTGCCTTCCTGATTGGCAGTGCCACCTTGACTTACTGGGGCCATACCGTTCACCCCCCTCATGCGGTGTTATGAGTCAGCAGCGGGGCTGCCGCTCTATCAACTGAGGGCAACATGCTGTTAGAGACAAAGCAAGACAGAGTCAGACAGATCGGGAGGGAGGCAATGGAAGATGGTGATGATAATGATGTGCGTCTCCATGGGGGGCTGACACTCCGACAACATGTCAGCAGTGCCGACCCAGAACCTACCGAGAGAGAGACAGACATGACAGAAGGATCTGTCAAGCAGCTGTGGTATTTATGTTGACAAAAGTAAATTAAAAGTTATGCGATTAAACTGAAGGAATGTGATATTTAGCTGGGATTAGTTTTTATAATTGTAGCAAAAGCCCGGTGTGCAGTATTGTACTGCGGAGCCTTTGGTTACAGCAGAATTAAAGGGCAGTTCATTGATTTTTACACATGAAGTTCAGTTCGCTTGTCATAAGGAGCAAGATTCAGGCTTTGACTTTCCAAAGTTTGGAAAAAATAACCCTGATGCTGATCCTGAGGGTTCTCTTGAGACTAAAGAGCCAGATTTACTAAGTAAGGCTAATAAGCATGAAGCAGCCACAATCCATACAGAGAAAGGCAATCAGGAATCAGTAGGGAAATCAATGGTGCTATAGGAGAAACAGATAATGAAATTGGTATCAATAGATTCTTACAAGTACCTTTGCATGCACAGCTTGTTATTTGCAGTCTGACAATAACAATACAGTATGAGCATAGATTTTCAGGATATGTTTCTGAGGCAGCTGAAGGAGAATCCATTTTTTTTTCTTATGCTGGAGCAAAATCTCTAGTGTGACACTGAAGGACCGAGGTGGTTGCATGGGGTCCAGGAGGTCGGGGCAACCTTCAATAAATGAATCCAGGTAGCTGGGATTACAGGATTCATCTAAAGAAGAGGTGCTTTACTGCAAACACATCGACCACGTGACCCTGGAATGTATTTGTAACGGCTGTGCGTCGAAGAATAGAAAACATTTATTTACCAATAGATTCTGACTATTCAGTTGTTTACAAATTTACTGTTGCTGTGCAACCACGCCATTTCAATTTAAAAGAGCGCCTGATGTTTTTTCTGCATGCCGTGGGATGCTTGTATATTTGTTAAAGTCAAAGGAAAGACTGACTCCTGAATGACATTGTTGGCATATATGATATTTTTTAATATGTTAGCTAACATGTACAATTAAAGAAAAGGAAAAATATACATGTTGTTTACTGTATATTGACTGTATATACTGTATATTGCACCCTACAGTTGATTACTGTAGGGTGCAATAATCTGCCAGCCAAACTGAGACTTTTGCCTAACTGATCTCCTGCCCTTTGCCCCCGTATCAGGGGGTGTTGGGGCTTAAGAGGTTAAGTTCTCTGGTTTTTATGTGTTTGTTTTTGGATGAATTCAGATTCAGGTTAGTTTATTTGTACCTGTAGGTAGATTTGAGCTTCAGTAACTGAGTCATCCATCTAAGTTCAAACTGCAAAACCACTCACTGTAACTGATGGCACGGAAATACTTGCTCAGTAATAAGAAAATAATGACATCTTGTGGCTTATTTACACCTTCAACACTTCCCATGTTCACCGTGCACATATAATAAAGTTGTGTCTGCGGTATTTCAGCATCTAGCTAGCCAGAAGAGAAGTGAGCATAAACAAAGTGAGCGGGGTTTTTTGCTTTTTTAAGTAGCAGGTAATTTCAAATCCAACTTTTTAAATAGCTCAAATATGATCAGCCAAACAAACTCATTGTCATACAATGTGTCTGCTAGCTAATGTAAAGTTGCTGTATTTCCCAGGAATAGAAAAAAAGATTAATGTCCGACACTCAGAGATGGACAAAAATGTAAGAAAGACAGGAACGGATAGGAAGAAGAGAGATTATTTTCAAAGGTAAGGACCGCTGTGTTTAAAACGAACACTAGATCTATGTTGTGAGCTATTTCTCAAAATTTTGACAAGAACTTGATTCTGTGTGATTAAATGGTAAATGGGCTGTATTTATATAGCGCTTTACTAGTCCCTAAGGACCCCAAAGCGCTTTACACATCCAGTCATCCACCCATTCACACACTGGTGATGGCAAGCTACATTGTAGCCACAGCCACCCTGGGGCGCACTGACAGAGGCGAGGCTGCCGGACACTGGCGCCACCGGGCCCTCTGACCACCACCAGTAGGCAACGGGTGAAGTGCCTTGCCCAAGGACACAACAACCGAGACTGTCAAGGCTCGAACCGGCAACCTTCCGATTACAAGGCGAACTCCCAACTCTTGAGCCACGATCGCCACATTAATATAGTTTCACTGTCAACTTGTTGTCCTGAAAATAGGCAAGGTTTTAGTAAAGTGGCTACCAGAAACATTTCAACCCACAGTCTAGAAGGAAAACTCTTGCAGATACATATGCAGCTATAAAACAAATCTACGCCTTTCCACCACTAATATTTCACTACACATTTTGATCCCCACGCATAGGAAACCTGACCTTAAATTCTCTCTGAAACCTAAAAAATACAATCTGTGAAACTTTGACTTTGAGAAAAGCTGACATTATGGAGGCAAGGAAGGTCTGACAAACACATCCATCTGTGCTGTGGTGAGGTCTTTGGTTTTCACTAAGGTTTAATTTCCCTTATTGTCAAATTAGACAGGAAAACACATCACTAGAATATATTCAAAACAGAAAGAAAAGCCTCTAAAACACCCTGAATAACAGCAGTAAGATCTATGTTAAAGCTTTTGCAATCATGAAGGCCTTAATCTAGACATATTAATTGTTGTTAGCCCGGTAGCTGATTCGTGATACTTTCCTCACCTTAACACTTAATCCTGCAAACAGAAGGGAACCGAGGTTTTGCAAGCTGACAATGTTTAATTAAGTGTAACCTTAAAATTTCAACCCCCCTCCTCCTGCGGTCTCTGACCCAAAGTCTGTTCCACTGGCTCTGCTAAAGAGAAGCTTTATGTTTAAAAGCTTTAGTCTGCTGCACCTGGCCCTTGGGCTGAATCCCTGGCAGATTTAAGCATCAGAGCACAGCTGTGTGGGACTTTTCTTGGCCTGCGAAGACAAGGCAGAGGAGAGGGCAGCTTTCCTCTCACAGGGCAGATTTCCTGCAGCGAGCAGCAGTGGGATGAGAAAAGCATGACAGTAATTGTTTGACTCAAACAAAAAAAAAAGGACTGCACACTGTCTAATCCATCCCAGAGTGCTATTAGCAAGTGTTTCTTTGATTTTTTTGCTCGACAAATAAAGCAAAGACATCCAGGACAAAAAATAACGCTTGAAAATTATAATCTACAGATATAATGTGTCTTGTGATCGCAGACTCAGAACTTTATGGCCTTCGGAAGTTTCCAAAAAGCAACAGAATCCAGCTAATGTCTCGTCCTTGTAGCTTTTTCATGTTTTGCATGTGTTCTGCAAAAAAAAAAAAAAGCCACAAGACAACGTATGAATAATGGAGCGAATCAAGGCGAGGGTGCATAATAGCCTTTCATCTCATGGCCCTTTCCCGCACTAGCTAAAAACACAAATATTTGCCGTCTGTTCTGCTCTCCGGGTGCAATGTGACGGGAGGCTCTTCCACTTCGCCGTGGCTGCGATATGTTGTGGTTTGTGCGTGCACTTGGCTGCGTAGTCGAAGCGTAATTTCCTTAAAGTCACTGTGAATGGATTCATGTAGCATTAGTTTAGCAAAGGAATTAAAAAAGGGCTGCTGCAGGGCCAGATTGAGAGCCTCGGTGTTTACAGTGATCTCTTCTCTATCGCTGCCTCTGTGTTGTGGCCATATGCCTGTCTGATATCAGCACATGGTAGGCAACACACTCTTACCCATGCGCCTGTTTATTTGTGTACCTGTTTATCTGTCTTCTCTTTCACTGCGAAGAGAGCCTCCTCCTCCTCCTCCTCTCACAGTCCTCTGCTCTCTCGGTCCATCTGTTGTCAGAAGCATCCTGAGTATTTATCTGCCCGTCTCTGCTTCTTTTTGGTGTCTTTGCAGCTCAAACAGAGAGGGAACGAGTCAGCATGCTTTCCTCTACACTTGTGTACTTACCAGGGCATCTGATACCTTTCTCCTCACAGTTATTAAAGATGTCACATTTAGGAAGTGAGGAATATTGTTTCAGGAAGCTTGGAGTGGTCCTGAGGGATCTCCCTGCTCCGAGGGAGGATATTAGCCCACAAGTGAGTCCCACATTTCACCGCAGGACCCGTCTCCTCATCCACAAAGATGCCCCGGTGACAATCTGCTAGTGGCAACACAAACTAAAAACAGTGCTTATCGATGGCCTGCGCCGGAGAAGTCAAACCAAGCACGACATCCACACTTCCTCAGTGAGCCAAGCGAAAACGGAGAGGCGAGAGAAAAAGTAGGTTACTGAAGGAAGACCAGCTGCCTCGCTCCATTTGTAAGCAAGGGAACACAAGCATTGGCAGGGTGCAAAGTGTACTGTGTGTGTGTGTGTGTGTGCGTCATTGTCTTTTGTCAGCGTATAAATGTGCCTGTGTGTCACTGTGTCTTTGTGTAAGAACTGTACAAAGAAAAGCAGAAATAGCAGCGTATATTGATGGGTGCAGCTCGACGCAGTGTAAGAGTGCACATGCTATTGCACATCTGCTCCAGCGAATGGGCGCTCTTTTGTCACACGGGTGTTTGCACTCGCGAGTGTCCATTTATGCAACAGTTTAGAGCGGATTTTTCCGCGTGAATGCCTTCGCGCTTCCATGTGCCTTTATTTCACGCACAAGGATCCGCTGAATGCCATGCGATGCCATTCATGCAAGGGTATGTGCAAGGCAATGATCCTGCAGAGTGGCAGTGTAACTGTCGGCTCTTCTCCACCGCTCTGTGCCTTGGCAACAGGGAGCGTGAGGGAACCGGTGCGAGCAGACAAAGACACTTCCATCTGCCTGACGAATGCTGCAGAGCAGGAAGGCAGGCAGGCAAGAGATGGATTCGGTGTAACAGCATGGGGGTTATAATTGGGTCATAAGGAAATCCCCATATGGGTGACCCACCCCTCCTCAAATGCAGCCCCCTATCCTGCTAGGCAATGCCTGAACTGCCAGAGGGCCTTCAAAACTAGCCATGAGGCATGTAAGGGACAATCACTTTCATGGGGAGATTGCACATTCCAACAAGTAACACACACGTACAGCTAGATTTATATTTCCATGAAGCACAGGCAGGCACAAGTAGCTTTCTTGCTGCTACACAGCAAATTCAAAAGTGTTAAATGTTTTGGTGTTAGTAGTCTTAGAGTTAATTTTACTCTAAGTAGAGTCACATTCTTTTAATGTAACTCTGAGGTGTAAAATGATAGTAGTTAAAATCGAGTGTTAAAAATGAGTGTTTCTATTTCAAATCTGGAGGTGTTACAATGGAAACATTAACTCTTGACCTCTTAACTCTGAACTCCTACAGGGGATACAGACTCCGCCCCCAGCACGGCTCCAATCGAAGCTGAAGTGAAGCCGTTTCTGTCACGGCGAGTGAGATGAGCCGTGTGGAAAATAAAGGAGGATCCAAATGCAGGCACTTGTAAAGGTGTGATGGTGGTTTATTAAACACAAACTAAAAAATGGACAAAAGGCGAACCGAACAAAGACTAAACTATACTGGGAACAAACTGAATACAGAACACGAACCTGAACATGAACGAGAGCGAGCAGAAACGGATTGACAGCAGGGAAACACACAGATGAAGCAGGGTGGGAACGCAGACGGACCAGCAACTACAATGACAGAGCACACGACTTAAATACACACAGAGAAACACGGGAATTACACACAGGTGGTGGACACAGCTGGAAATAATCAACAAGACGAGACAGAGGGAAAACTGAACACACTCACATGAGACTCAAACCTTCACAATAAAACAGGAAATGAGAACACTACAGGAAGACGCAGACCTGACACTGAGAGACAGACGGAGAATGACACATGGAACCTGAACTAAACTAAACGTGAGATACAACCGAGAACAAATCCTTAACATGAATAAACAGAAACAGAATTCTAATAATAATAATAAACCTCATAGTGCCCAAAACCATGACAATTGTCCAAAAATAAACTAACAATCCAAAACTTCAAAACACTGGGTCGAAACTGACCCAGAACCGTGACAGTACCCCCCCTCCAAGGGCTGGCTCCCGACAGCCCCAAACAGAAAACAGGACAATAAAACAGAGCACCAGACCAGGGCGGGCGGAGGGGGTCCAGGAAGGAGGGTCCGAAACAAAAAACAAGGAGCACAACAGTCCAGAGCAAACCAAAAAAAAAAACCAGGCCAACACAAAACAAGACCATTCATGAGTCCACGGGAAAGTCTGGGGGTCGACAACACAAGAGCCAAAACAGTTCAGGGGGCCGACCGTGCACACGGCAACGGCGGCGACGAGCAAACAGTTCCGGGGGCCGACCGTGCACACGGCAACGGCGGCCACAGAGCAGGTCCGGAGGCCGACCGTGCACACGGCAACGGCGGCCACAGAGCAGGTCCGGAGGACGGCCGCGAGGCCAGCGGCGGCAACGAACCCTTTCCGGAGGCCGTCCACAATGGCCATGATGCCAACTCAGAGGCCTGGAAAATGGCCGCCAGAGGCGAGGCAGAACAGGCCGAGCGGGCTCTGACGGCGGCGTTGCAACCGCAGGACCAGACGAAGGCGAAGCCGCGGCTGGACCAGACGCGGATGAAGGCACAGAGGCTGGACCAGACGCGGATGAAGGCACAGAGGCTGGACCAGACGCGGATGAAGGCACAGAGGCTGGACCAGACGCGGATGAAGGCACAGAGGCTGGACCAGACGCGGATGAAGGCACAGAGGCTGGACCAGACGCGGATGAAGGCACAGAGGCTGGACCAGACGCGGATGAAGGCACAGAGGCTGGACCAGACGCGGATGAAGGCACAGAGGCTGGACCAGACGCGGATGAAGGCACAGAGGCTGGACCAGACGCGGATGAAGGCACAGAGGCTGGACCAGACGCGGATGAAGGCACAGAGGCTGGACCAGACGCGGATGAAGGCACAGAGGCTGGACCAGACGCGGATGAAGGCACAGAGACTGGACCAGACGCGGATGAAGGCACAGAGGCTGGACCAGACGCGGATGAAGGCACAGAGGCTGGACCAGACGCGGATGAAGGCACAGAGGCTGGACCAGACGCGGATGAAGGCACAGAGGCTGGACCAGGCGCGGTTGAAGGCACAGAGGCTGGACCAGGCGCGGTTGAAGGCACAGAGGCTGGACCAGGCATGGATGAAGACGGCAGCGGGACGGCTGCGGAACCTGACGGCAGCGGGACGGCTGCGGAACCTGACGGCAGCGGGACGGCTGCGGAACCTGACGGCAGCGGGACGGCTGCGGAACCTGACGGCAGCGGGACGGCTGCGGGAGGTGATGTGGATGCAGGCAACGGTGTAGGAGACACAGGGGATGATTCAGCAGGTGGTGGCTGAACAAACTCCCCCGGAACGTCAGCAGACGTGAGGATATGCTTGCTGGGTCCTCCAGGACCCCCAGCAGATGAGGCGTGGTGCTGGGTGGGCTCCTCAGACCCACCAGCAGACGACACTCGAGGCTGGACGGGCGACTCGGGCCCTCCAGCAGACGACACCTGAGGCTGGACGGGCGACTCGGGCCCTCCAGCAGACGACACCTGAGGCTGGACGGGCGACTCGGGCCCTCCAGCAGACGACACCTGAGGCTGGACGGGCGACTCGGGCCCTCCAGCAGACGACACCTGAGGCTGGACGGGCGACTCGGGCCCTCCAGCAGACGACACCTGAGGCTGGACGGGCGACTCGGGCCCTCCAGCAGACGACACCTGAGGCTGGACGGGCGACTCGGGCCCTCCAGCAGACGACACCTGAGGCTGGACGGGCGACTCGGGCCCTCCAGCAGACGACACCTGAGGCTGGACGGGCGACTCGGGCCCCCCAGCAGACGACACTTGAGGCTGGCTGGGTTCTCCCGAACCCCCAGCTGACGACACTTGAGGCTGGCTGGGTTCTCCCGAACCCCCAGCTGACGACACTTGAGGCTGGCTGGGTTCTCCCGAACCCCCAGCTGACGACACTTGAGGCAGGATGGGCTCCTCAGGCCCTCCAGCCGATGAGGCAGGACGCTGGCTGGGTTCACCTGAACCCCCAGCTAACATGGCGTGAGACCGGACGGGCTCCTCTGGCCCTCCAGTGGAAACAGACGCTGAAGCAGCAGGTACGGAGACCTCTGCCAGTGTGGCCACTGGCTGGGACTGAGCAGCACAGTGGCTAGACTCAGGCAGCAACAGTGGGATGCCGTCCTCAGAGGGCTGAAAGTGTTCCCCAAAACACTCAGCAGAGGACGGAGGCGGACGGATGAACTCGCTTGAACTCTCAGGGGGTACTGAGAGCTGTGATAGAGCTGGTGAGTTCTCCGGTGAGTCTGCTGGCGCTGGCGTCTTGACCTCTAGGGGTCCAGAGTTGGCTGGCGACTGACACCCAGCCTCTGGGGAGGCCCTAGAGGGAGCAACTGTCTCTGACATGGCCAGCTCAAGAGAACCAGCAGATATTGTGGTGAAGTGTGTTCCCTGCTTAAAATGAGGCTGTGAGGATGATGACTGAGTGAATGAGTGGGTAGGCTGCTGAGCTAGTGGCGACTGAGCTACAAGTAGCAGAGACGTAATTGATGGTGAAGTGGCTGACTGAACTGAGGGCAGCGCGGCGGCTGACTGAACTGAGGGCAGCGCGGCGGCTGACTGAACTGAGGGCAGCGCGGCGGCTGACTGAACTGAGGGCAGCGCGGCGGCTGACTGAACTGAGGGCAGCGCGGCGGCTGACTGAACTGAGGGCAGCGCGGCGGCTGACTGAACTGAGGGCAGCGGGCCGGCTGACTGAACTGAGGGCAGCGGGCCGGCTGACTGAACTGAGGGCAGCGGGCCGGCTGACTGAACTGAGGGCAGCGGGCCGGCTGACTGAACTGAGGGCAGCGCGCCTGCTGACTGAACTGAGGGCAGCGCGCCTGCTGACTGAACTGAGGGCAGCGGGCCTGCTGACTGAACTGAGGGCAGCGGGCCTGCTGACTGAACTGAGGGCAGCGGGCCTGCTGACTGAACTGAGGGCAGCGGGCCTGCTGACTGAACTGAGGGCAGCGGGCCTGCTGACTGAACTGAGGGCAGCGGGCCTGCTGACTGAACTGAGGGCAGCGGGCCTGCTGACTGAACTGAGGGCAGCGGGCCTGCTGACTGAACTGAGGGCAGCGGGCCTGCTGACTGAAGTGAGGGCAGCGGGCCTGCTGACTGAACTGAGGGCAGTGTTACAGGCCTGGCATTTGACTGGGATGGAAGTGAGGATGGGACAATGGAGCGGACACGGTCATAAACATGGAACGAGGGTTCAGAACAGGCAGTCTCAGATGCTATGGCCATGGATGAGAAATCAATGTTATCCTCAGTCGACGCACAAAAAATAGCCCCAGAATAAACAGTCACAGAAGCAACAGAGTCAACAAAAATGTCCCTTTCACTCACCACAGCCGGCTGCTCTGACATTCTGAACTCCGGCTGTGGGGTGCCGCGCCGGCGGCGCGAACGTCGCTTCCTCCGTGGAGACGGCTCCGATGGGCCGGGTAACTCCTCATCCGGCGGTACGGATGGCACGACCTCCGTTGAAGCGAGCGGGCGAGCAGTAGCGGCGGGAGGGTGGAGGTGTAGTTCGTGGAGAATGAAGTTTTGCGCGAGCGGGTGCAGTGAGTTCAATAGCCAGGGATAATCTGTAATCAGCTGTTGTAGCCTGACTTCCAGAACGTAGAGAAATGCTTCTCCCTCATGCTCAAGCCACAGGTTGATTAATCGTGACACTGAGTCCGTTATGAGCTGTCGAAGCTCCGTGGGTGGGGTGAATGCCGCTGGATCCATATCTGGCTGGTCCGTACTGTCACGGCGAGTGAGATGAGCCGTGTGGAAAATAAAGGAGGATCCAAATGCAGGCACTTGTAAAGGTGTGATGGTGGTTTATTAAACACAAACTAAAAAATGGACAAAAGGCGAACCGAACAAAGACTAAACTATACTGGGAACAAACTGAATACAGAACACGAACCTGAACATGAACGAGAGCGAGCAGAAACGGATTGACAGCAGGGAAACACACAGATGAAGCAGGGTGGGAACGCAGACGGACCAGCAACTACAATGACAGAGCACACGACTTAAATACACACAGAGAAACACGGGAATTACACACAGGTGGTGGACACAGCTGGAAATAATCAACAAGACGAGACAGAGGGAAAACTGAACACACTCACATGAGACTCAAACCTTCACAATAAAACAGGAAATGAGAACACTACAGGAAGACGCAGACCTGACACTGAGAGACAGACGGAGAATGACACATGGAACCTGAACTAAACTAAACGTGAGATACAACCGAGAACAAATCCTTAACATGAATAAACAGAAACAGAATTCTAATAATAATAATAAACCTCATAGTGCCCAAAACCATGACAATTGTCCAAAAATAAACTAACAATCCAAAACTTCAAAACACTGGGTCGAAACTGACCCAGAACCGTGACAGTTTCAGAACATTTTGCTCTACATATTTGAGTTGTTTGCCATGCTTGGTAAGTCATTTTTTCAAAGATTGTTTCAATTATTATTATTAGCTTTTACTCCTGTGGCTCTTTGGAGTTGAGACAAAGCTGTGTGAAAGGCATTAGCCATGTTGCTCGCTGATAGCATAATATTCTGTTTTAGCTAGCTGAAAGGTATTGTTTGCGGGCAAATACCACAGCCTTGAAAAAAAGCTTGCATGTGAATTTTCAGTTAAATTTTTTGGTCAAATACACCTAAAACAATGTCTAGAATGTGAAATGTTGGTATAATGGTGCTACTTGAAGCCTGAAAACGATCTCCCATAAAAAAACGAGCAAACAGCAGTAGCAGACATCCTGACTGGGTTCTACGTTAGCATTTAGATCCCTCCAAAGTTTTGTGCACACGGTTTAGGTAAAAATGAAAAAGGTTGAGGTTTTACATTTAGTTCAGTATTACCTGTTGCCTGTGTCCTTGTCTTTTGGGAAAATACTTTACACAAGTAATGGCTTAAAAAGGATTCCTTTTTTTTTTTTTTTTACTGTGCTGCAATTGATTATTTGTGCCATTAATTAGTGTCAACTAATTTTTATTCAATCTCCACATAGGATATGCTTGTGAAGATGGAATATGGGGGAGAGGAGAAGTGCGTTGAGGTTCCACAAAGTGATGAATGAAGGACATGCATATTGTATTTTGTATTTATTGAAATAAGTGATGAGAAGGCTGTTATTTGCATTTACCAGCTCACCTATGTCAGACTTTTTGATAAACAAAATTCTAATGAAAGTGAAAACATGTACACTGTTACATCTTTCAGAAAATGTTTTGAAATTGTGGTGCACAGTTCAGAATAAATGTTTTTCAAAAACCATTGCATCTTTTTAGTAAATGTTTATTTCCAAAAGAAATTTCTAGAAGTTCAGAACAGTAAAATTCTCGCTTTTTAGAATTAATTAGAAGATAACTCTTACGTAGTTAAACTAAAATACTCTTTGAGAGTTAATATATAAACTCTTAACACCAAGTGTTAAATTATCAACTCCAGACAGATTTGGTGTTTAACACTAAATCAGAGTTAACGTACCAACTCTCCAAAAAGAGTTAAATTAACACTCTCTGGTGTGGACCCATATAGACACTTTAATAGTGTTGAAATCAAATCTGACAGTGTTAATTTGGACATGCTGGATTTGCTGTGTAGTTTATTTGAAGGCTTCTCTACAAATCCACTGCAAAAACTAAAGGCACAGCATTGACAAAATGTTTACTATGCTAACATGAAACAGTATGCACAGCAAGCAAAAAACAACATTCTATGGTAGTAAATTCATTGTTGGCTGCAAGCTACAAAAAAAATATTATAGAATAGTCTTTGAGTTTGCAGAGGTTTTCATTAACAATTCAAATCTACTTAAAGTCTTTTGCAATCAGCTCAAATGTATCAACTAATAACACGTTAAAAGCATGTAAGACGCCTGTGCATAGGGTGGCAGTTGTTGCTTAGCAGTCTTAATCAAATAAAATACAGTCCAGCAAGATTTGCAAGTAAATTCTGACTTCCAATATAAATAATGCATGAATAACAAATACAGCTTAAAGTGGTAATAGGCAAGTTTTTTGCTTTATCTCATCATTAGGAAGTACTATAACTATAACTAGGGCGCCATCTATGTTGAGATCGGGACCTTTTTGCCTCACACTCTGCTTGGTGCTGGGTCCACTTTCCAGTGAAATAAATGGTCAGGACCAAACCCTCACAGGACAGTGTTTTTATTTATCTCGGTGGCTATTTGGATCTCCTGCAGGTGTGATATATCACGGAGGATAAGCTCATAACAGGTGTAACACTAAAATCAACAAATATAACCAGCTAGAGGAGGCAGAAAGCCTCTTCCACTGATGCAGAGAAGGTTCACAAAATGATATTTAGTTGCCATTATTTCTTTCAGATCAATAAGTAACAAACACTGTCTACTTACAGCTGAGTCACGCTAAAGTAAAGTCACACTAAAGGTTTTCTGGTAAGAGACAACCGGTCCCCAAACCACTACCATCTTACTTGGATTGACTGCATTAACTCTTAAAGAGAATGGTGAGGGTTTGAAAATAATTGATATACACTCAGACTTCCAACACCCTGCAATCAATCTGAGTTCGTATTCGCTGATGAGTGCAACTGCAACGCTTCTTTTTGCAATTCAGAACTCAACTGGTTGTATTCTGATTGTGTGTATGTAAAAGGATGCTTGTATAACACGTATTGCAGGTAAAGTGCCATCCTGCAGTAACTAAATCACCATTTGTGGAGGAATTTCTGAATTTTCTGTTTTTTCTGGCTGAATTGTAAGTATTACATGTGAATTTCTGTGTATGTAGATGACAATAGGTTTGTAGCAGTCGGCAACAGATTTGTGATTTTTGCCCGTTAGTCACAGTTAATCGTCATGTTATCATAAACAGATTCCACATAATTGCCAAACTGACCTGCAAACTGAAACTGACTCCAATTCTTTGCTATTTTATTGCTGTCTTGATGCATCAAAGTCACTTTAAAGGCTGCAACTAACAGCAAGTGGTCGCATACCTGGTACCTGTCTTTGAAACACACATTTCAAATCAACAAGAATGCAAGCTTGTTATGCATAGTCGCAATAATTTGTCTCCAAACTGACTTCCAGTAGTTACATCATGTTGCTGGACATTTAAGTTCTTGATCAGTTATTTGCTGTAAGAATTCAGTCTAGTGAACGTTGGAAATGGCAAAGTGCAACAGGCTTGTTGATTCTTCCATCTTTGAAATAGTTTGACTTTTTAAGTGCAACTGATTTGTTGATATACTGACATAAGAAGGGTGTAAACAAGAATACTGCAGCTTGTGGTTCAGAGGATCAAATGAGAACAGCAGTATGAATCCTGCAAAGCAACAGACAACTTCAACCAGACACTCACCATTCACTCGCACGCAGACTTAAAGTACCTGTATCCTGTATATGTCTGGCTGGCATAATCTTTCACTTTGTCTCTCACTTCTGTTATTTCCTATGCATTCAGACACTCTACAGCACGCGCACACACACACACACACACACACACACATTCTCATCTCCACCCACAGCCTCGTTCTCATGTCTTTCCAAATGAACTAAATCTAAACTGGTTAATTATGAGATTCATCGCTGTTAGCACCTGTTAAGTAATTAATGCCAATCACTGCCTTCTGGGGAGGAAAATTATCCTCCATAAAAACATGGTTTAGCTAGCTTCACTCTGTCTTTCTCTCTCTCCCCCCTCTCTCTGGCTTCCATCTTCCTTTCTCTCTCCCCTGCTTATTACCTCCATCAACTTGTGTGCCCTGTGCCTGCTGTTACTAAATCATCCCAGAAAAATAAATAAGCGCCGCTATAAACAAATGTTGCCGCAGTGGCCACGCTCGTGGATAAAGCAGTCGAGGAATTCCATCAAACACAGATGGGTAGACAGTGTGGGAGTGTGGACGTGGTGATGGAGAAACCTGAGATGTTCATTGGCAAATGCAATCAGAAAAAGATAAATAATTCATGACAGAGCTGATGCTGAGATGGTAATGGTGGTAGCCAGACTGGTGGTTGGAAAAGCAGGCCGGTAGTCTCCGGACTGTATATTGATATTCAAACCAATAGTATTCTATAAAACTTTAAGACATGCTGCAAATTTAATCATAAGGCAACCACTTGGTATGAAAACCTCCACTCCTGGGTCGCTGCGGCTGTACAGCCAGAGCCAATGAAGGAGGCTTCAGTATGTCTTTGAGCTTCTTTTTAGAACTAATGCATATGTGGCAGGCTGCAGATGTGTACTGCGCAGCATGTTTTTTAAGATAATTACGACTGTCATTGCAAACAGCTATTAATTTGAGTCCAGTTTTATTTATATAGCAGCAAGTCATAATGTACACGGGCAGCTCTGATAGGCCATCTCCTGCATTTTGCTTTGTTTCTTTATCTCATTTTTGTGGACTGCCTCACAACCTATTTGTTTGTAAGGTTTATAACAACACTAAAATGTATACAGTGAAAGAAAAATTGTAAATTATAGCTGCAGCCAACTAGCTAATTGAGCTAATATTAGCTGAGCTGTTTGCCCGCTCTGGCTGATTTGCTTATAAATTACAGTCATAATTGATCTTTAATGGAATTTGTGGTACAAGGCTGCAGTTTAAGCTAACAGGTGCCACGGCATGGTTCTTAGAGCTTATCACATACATGTAATAACAAAGATGAATTTTTATTTTTATGTTACAAAAGATGAAGCTAGGATGAGTTATGGTTAGCTAGTTATGGCCGGGTTTAATTTCCCCAAATCTTATGAAATAAACATAAAAACAATTTGACGGTTTTCCATTTCTTTATTTTTGATTACATTTTGAAGAGCTTTTTTAGACTGAAGTTATGTGGATGAAAGATTGAAGTGCTAAGTTATTAGCTAAACCCATCATGCTACGTTAGCAAGCTACAGTAATAAACTGTAGGGGCAAACATATATGCTAATTGGTGCAAATAATGGACTGATAATATACTAAAATCTACTGATATTGACACCCTTTTGGAAACAGACAAACGTGCCACCTAAAGAAACTGTACTCTTTATGACTATGACATTGGCTTCATTTTTCAGCTCCGAAGGTTGCTCCTTAGCCTACCCGAGACTGGCTTACAAACAGTGGGGACAGAATCAACTATAAATGAGGTTGTAGCATTTTTATTACTTTTGCATGTTTTCTTTTGCTTGTCGGTAGAGACAGATGATTCAGTCTTAAGTAATTAGCTCACAAGCTATGGCTTGTATTTATTCAAGCACATACCACAAGCTCATTGCTCTGTTTCAGCAAGTCCTCCAACTAAACAATCATATTGTTTGTTGGGCCATTGGGACTACAGTTTAGAGCACCAAACCTAATTAGTTAGGGAGAGGAAAAACATCGTGTTTTGGATTAAATTGAGATATTTTGATGACATTACACCCATATTACAGACTCAATTTTCTTACTGGGGGACAGTTTAAACCTAAATCTAAAGCTGAGAACCACAAGATCACGTTTTATATGCACTTGTTCTCACAGTTGCTTAGTTTGTTGATGTTAAAAACTAGCTAAAGGTCATAATAATTCTTGTAGAAATGGTCAAAGAGATAAATAAATAAATTTAAAAAGCAATGTAATTTAGCAAAGTACCAGGAAATAGATACTCTGGGTCAAGGGATGCCCTCATACATAAATCTAATCTGTTGTGAGGGCACTGTAGCATTGAATGACTTATACATCATTTATGGCTTTCTTCTTCTTCTTATAGCATGGTAGGGCCCTGTGGAACAAGCTACACAATCAGAGAGGGGGAGAGGATGAGAAAGGAAGAAGTATGATATGAGGAAAGAGGAAGTAGCTGGTGGCGGGAATGTATTGAGGGAGCAGATTAAAATCGATACAAACATACAGCTGGAGTCCGTGACTCAGGTACAGCTAGATGAAATTCAATACGATGCTGAAACAACATGACGCACAGACAGGCAGAAGAGTGAAATGTCTAGGTTCACCCAAACTACAAAGAGCGTAAAGCCGCACTAACACACCCAGCATTCACGTGTGCCCTTTGACAACAAAAAGAGAAAATGGGAAAAATCAGAGCTAAGAACGGTCTTTCTTTCAGTACTTTTTAGTGTTTCCATCCTGTGACGATTGGCTAATTTCTACATTTGCCACTTTCCGTGATAACAACTTAATTTGTCTCGCTATCGCAGATAATAAAGCTTGTTTTCTTGAATCAATAACAAATTATTCAGTTATCACATGAAAACAAAAGGTTGTTACTTTTTATTTTTCTGTTTCTCCATCATCGTGTATCGTGCGTGAAATCTAAGTTATTAGTGGTGATTCATACATGAGGGTGAATCATTACTAATTCACTTTAACAGCGATGCCAGTATGCATGTCTCCTCGCCAAGATTGCTTTTCCTTCTCACCTTAGTAACATTTCACTAATGCATGAAAACAAAGCTGTACCAACTTTTACTGTGAGAGTAGATTAATTGAACGGTATTCTACTACTTTTATTAATTAAATCAAATGCCACTCTCTCACTGCTTCCGATACCTCCGTGCTTTGCAAAGAAACCTCTGGGTGCTTTTATCCATTTTTCTTATTGCCTTATTTTTGTATTATTTTAACTACTGTCAGATAATAATAAAAGGTGCTTTTTAAATGTTGCATGTGTCCTTTCTGATCACAGAAAAAGTATTCATGTGTGGCACTGATGGCAATGATTTAAAGGTAGGAATTTTGGAAGGATTTGGGACAAACATTCTTGGTTAAACTTTCTTCTAGTCTTAACACATTTGCCTTAATTGCGCTTGCACAGCTTTTCCGTACGATGGTAAATTATTACCAACATTTCAGGTGTAACCACTTTAAGTTTTCCTTCTAAATAATGCGGTTAGATAATCTAGGCTCGCGCCATATCCACAAATGTTATCACAGTATCTCCATTGAAAGTTAATGCAAGAATATTAGCTTTCTAAATTGAGTTTCACTATATTTCTTACGTAAAGTCCTTTTTTGTATGCAGGTTTCATAGTTAATATTTCGCATCTCTAGCCATGCAAAAGCTGCTGGGCAATTTTATGAATTCTTTTATTAATCTGGGATTTCGGTTGAAGTCAAGAATGGCTGCGCTTGCAGTTTTTTTAATGCCTTTACCTTGAGATAAGTAAGCATGTTTTCTAATGAAATTGGGTTAATTTATTTAGACTTGTTTTCTTGAGGTAACAATCCCAACAGGATCATTGCATTGAATTCCCCTGCAACCAAGTTGCAACCACTGATGATGCAAGTAACAGGGGCTATTGCTGAATGATATTACATTAAAATGTATATTACTGGGTAATAAGATACAGAAACTGGGGGCAATAATGTAGAAATAAAGCTCAGGCACATGTGATACTATAGTAATAGTATAGCAATATATTAATAACAAAATGATAACTTGCTAGCAGTAAAATCATATATCTGTGCATTAGTATGTTTAGAGACTGATTTGTGGTATTAACATAATATTAAGTTACTTTTGCTTTAACATGTTGTGACATTGTTACTATATGATAATGATGGAATTAAATCAATCCCCTGCGTTGTCAGGTTTGCAAAATGAAAAACTACCTGCTTCTATCCATCCATCCATTTGCTTATCCTTTTCAGGGACACAGGGGACACTGGAGCCTATCCCAGCGGTCACAGGGTGAGAGGTGGGGTACACCCTAGACAGATCGCCAGTCTGTCACAGGGCTAACACACAGAGACAAACAACCATTCGCACTCACATTCACACCTATGGGCAATTTAGATTAATCAATTAACCTATTCCCACTAACTGCATGTCTTTGGAATGTGGGAGGAAGCCGGAGTACCCGGGAAGAACCCACACAAACACGAACATGCAAACTCCACACAGAAAGACCCCGGCCTGATGGTGGAATTGAACTCAGGACCTTCTTGCTGTACGGCAACAGTGCTAACAGTGCTCAATCACCCAGGTAAGGAATCGCCAGGACGTTTGTTCTGTCCAACTGTTTGTAGTGGGAGAAATGTTTTGTCCCTTGCATGAGAGATGAAACGTTAAGGAATCAGATTTGCCAGATGGATTTTCAATCCACCAGCAATCAGGATCATATAAGTTTTTGTAACTGTTCCTCAGAGTTAAGAGTTTTTATTTGATACAAAATTGTTACATTTTAAGTCCCTCCTTCCTGTCCCTGTATCACTAATAGGAAAGTCTTTGCAGGTTTTCTCCTAATGTTATAGAGGCTGTAAAAGTCAAAGCTGGATTGACTTGATATTAGGGCTGCCACGATTAGTCGACTATCAAAATTGTCGATGACTAATTTAACAGTTGATGCATCGTTTGAAGCTTTGTAAGATCCCAAAAGACGCAATAATAAGTAGTAGGATTTAAGAGTGTAATAATGGACTGAAACAGAAGAAGTCCAGACGCTTTTCTTTGCAAGCTTCTTTGAAACAGAAGATGGCAGCACTGCATGTACAAGGATGCCAGCTGCCATTAAACCCTGAAGAAGAAGAAGAAGAAGAAGAAGCAGTGTCCGGTATCATAGCTGTGTCCACATTTAGGAACCGCATCCTCCTGTATCCGCATTTGTAGGCCGCTTACAGCAACATGATGAAGACTGTCCAAAACTTTGTGGCCCAACCTATCCCAGAATTCATAGCGCGGCCCAGCTCAGTTTCCAACAATGGAGGCAGCTAGTTAGTTTTAATATTACTCTTATTATTCTTTCTGGGTCACAAAATAAACGTTTAGCATATTTTCAGGCGAGAATGTAGCTGTGTAAACATATCTGCTCAGTTTATGAAGACACCACATATTTTCAAAAGCGCTCCGACGTTCTCGGAGACGTCTGTTACCCACCAACTCGATAGCTAGCGGGGTTAAACATGATATATAAGTCGCTTAGATAAAAACTTTATTGTTTGCCTTTTTTCAGTATTTTATTTGTTCCTGAGAAAATCGGTTTGACTGAGATTAAAGTTATAGTTTTTACTCAGCTGAATAAACGTCAAGCAGACAGCTGATTATTAGAAGTGTGAGATGCTCGAGAATATACTCCGGTGTCCCGTTATATTTTAGATAGCAAGGAGTTTATTAAACTTCATCGAAACAATCTGGAAATTTCATTAAAATTTAATAAACTATTATCTTGTCTTTATTTTTAGTTAGCACATACCTTAAACACTTAAAGCTGTAAGCTAATGATAGTTATATAAGAGCAGATGCTGCTGGTGCAATAAGTTGTACGTTTTACGTTCAGTGGATGCATGATCTGATTAGTTGACTAATCGCAAAAATAATCGGTGACTAGTCGACTATCAAAATAATCGTTTGTGGCAGCCGTACTTGATATGTATGCATGCAAAGAAAGATATTGTCCTTGCAAAATGCAAACTGTGACAACTCACAATTACAACTTGTATTTATTCAATAAAGGATAGTCCTGCTCTGTTTACCCTTTTTCTTTCCACACCTCTCAAAGTAGATTATTTTTCCTTATTTCGAAAGTATTTATAAAGTGGTATAGTTATTTTTCCAAGTAAACAAGATTTCCTTGGGTTGCTAACTTCACTCTTCTTTTCAAGGAGACCTTTTCAAAATTTGATGATGTCAAATAATTCACTCAAAGCTCTCAAAGTCATCCCCCCAGACAAAAGGTGTACCCTGGTAACATTGTATGTAGTCTGCAACAGTGTACATTTCCTTCATCAGAAGGTCATGTTATGTTACGATAGCAGCAGCCCAGAATAAGAAACTTTTTTTTTTTCACTTTTAGCCATCCTAATTTACTAAACCTTCCTGACTGTGACAATTATAACAGATGTCAGAATGTAACAGTAAAAAAGCACCAAATTAATCACATAAGCCCCTGAACAAAGTTCATTTTGTATAGTTTTAAAGAGTTCATATGCAGGAAAACACTGTATTTTCTAGTTTGCCAGTTTGCTGGGATAGGCTCCAGCTCCCCCGCGACCCTGAAAGGGTACACGGAAGAAGATGGATGGATTGCGGGATGGATGGATAGTATGCCTATTTCAAAAGGTTGCTAAGTAACCAATGGATGCCCCCCATCCACCCAACACTTCAGCTATTACTTCAGACAGAAAATTAACCCCTATGTGTTACCAATATGATTGTTATTATCACAGTTTTCTCACTGACCACCAGTGAGGGAGCCCTCAACATCTACCTGCAAGCTATAAAAGTCTGATAAACCCTTTGCAGTGACATCAATACTGTTTGTTCACACTTGACATGAAACCAAATGGCCAGTGCGAAAGCAAATGGGGACTTCGACCAAATCAGGAGTCAATGAATGTCAAAACGCCGAAGCTACATTGCCACAACAGAGAAATGTTGCCATTGTGTTCTTGGAGGTGAAGTGCAGTAGGGAGCTTTGTCTGAATCCTATCTGCTCTGTGTCTTTCCGCTTTCATACCAGGCAAGGCTTAAAAAGATCGATGGTCTCAGATATAGATTTCCTCACACGTCAGCTGTCAACTACAGTCTTGCTGTCTTTTTTTCCCACATTCATTCTTTTCTCATCTTCGCTTCTGCTCTTGCATTCTTCTCCTCTCGTTTTTGTTCTCTTACTTTATTTGTCTCTTTCTGCTCAATCTTTCACACTTGTGCAGCTACTCTCAGGCTCTGCATATCAGAAAAAGAGGAAAGAAAGCACTTTCAGATCCCCTCTGCTTCCATTTCCCAAGATTCCTTGGGAGGACTGATTCAATCGCTGCCTGTTGGTGAGGTTGACAGTGACATCTAAGGTGCGTCTCCCTCTAGATTCCTCTCCTTTATGCTTCTGTCACATCTCTCCACTCACTGCAGAACTTTGTGCAATTTCCATATCTGTATAGTAAAAAAGTACCTTTCTTGTGAAATTGGAGATAATTATCCTATGTGGAAAGACATGCAAACTTCTACGATTAGGTTGTCGGGCAGACACTCAAGGAAAGTATTACATTTGCATGCAGTTCATTTCTACTCATGACAGAACTAAATATAAACTGAATACTTGATCACAGGAAGGCTGGAGTATATTAGACATTACTGGGCTGCCACTTAAATCAGTGTGCTCACTGATTTTCCAATACGATAAGGCATGTTGGGATTATAAAGCTCATTAAGTTGCTTTGTGTGCAGACACAGTGTCATGCCTGTGATCTGAATCTGACGAGAAGATGCTGAAATGGTCCATTTGCAAATATGTATGAGACAAATCACAGCGGCCAATGAAAATGAAGGAAAACAATCCAAATGTAAGTGTTAGATATACAGATCTACCAAACGACCAAAGACTGTTGTGGGAAAGAAGGAATCCAAACTATCAGCTTTGAAACTGATATTGCACATGATGATCATAGCATGTGTTCAGGTAGTTCAGGGGTGGGCAACTCCAGGCCTCGAGGGCCGGTGTCCTGCAGGTTTTAGATGTGTCCTTGATCCAACACAGCTGATTCAAATGGCTAAATCACCTCCTCAGCATGTCTTGAAGTTCTCCAGAGGCCTGACAATGAACTAATCATTTGATTCAGGTGTGTTGACCCAGGGTGGTATCTAAAACCTGCACTCGAGGCCTGGAGTTGACTACCCCTGAGCTAGTTCATCCAGTCAAGCCAGACCACATCAGCTGACATCTCTACACATTCAAGTCACTAATCTCATACAAGGCTACATCATTACAGCTGTTCATCCAGTCCATCGTTGCTGCTGCATCTGCAAGCTGCTGTGCAACCCACCTCATCCCAGCTCCTCATCATCATACTGTTTTTAGGTCAATTCCCCTTCCACACCTAAACAATAATGAGTTATTTAGCTGTATTTAACTATACTGTGGTTGAAATAAGAGTGTTTTTTTAAGATGCATGCAGACCAACATAGGATAGGTACATCATACTGCAAGCATTTTCTTGGGATGCTTGAATATCCAATTTTATAGCACTCTAAAATATTCTTTTAATGCCGAAGTGCTGCAATCCAGCATAACAGTTAATGCTTTTTCCTCTTCGAGGATAAACTTTTAGTTGATTGAAAGCCTTAGTAGTAGTATAATGCATTCAATCAGTGTGCTCTCCTTGACTCTTTTCTGTGACACTGAGGTGATTCTGACTGTGTTTCTCCAACAGCGCCAGTCTGGGCAAAATAAATAAAGACAACATCTGACCTTTTTCTGAAAGAAAAAGCTTCTAAAAACAGTTTGATCTCCAGGTTTAAGTCCTTCAAGGAAGGAGAGCTGTTGTTCAGCTGTGGACTCCAATATTTCACAAGACAAAAAAACCACTGATGTGGTGTAACAATCGGAACATATTTATCAGGGGTTGCCAACGCTGATGGATATACCGTAAAGTGGTTCAGACATCGACAAACCTCTGCCGCTCTCTGGTAGATTTTTTGTAGAAAATACACACAGAAGCAACACCAGGAGTAGAAAAGAAACTTGTTTCTACAACCAGCTACTGCCATAAAAGACAAGTAATGCCAAAAGAAAAGGCAACAGTGGCCGGAAGCCGAGCGAGGCTGAGAGCAGGGCGATTGCGGCGATCAGAAGGGTAGAAAACAAAACTCCTTCTCTGTTTTTGTGAGGCGTTCCAGGCTGGTAATTTGCAAGCAGGCAGACAGGCACAGGATCTGTCGGACTGAGAGCCCAGCATCGTGACGCATTTTGCCCAGCCACATGTCCCCTATCCATGGGCCAGTGCCCAGCAGGATGGGTGGGGGGGTGGTGGGGGCTGTAAGCTTGTCCATGAGTTTGTGTGTGTTACTGTTGCTTGTGTGTCCATATGTGTGTATGAGGATGGGAGGGTTTACAGCGTGAAGTTTGCCAATGTGGCCTAACCTCCTTGGGCTAGGTTGGTGAGCGAGCCAGACCATACTGATGCCTGCGGGCGAAAGAGAGAGACAGAGGTAGAGCTAGCTTCCCTGAGACCGCAACCCTGAGTTTGAACGGTGTTTTTGGATGGTGGGGGCCACAAATGTGCTATCAGCAAGAGCCTTCCCTGCCTGTGACGCTGGTGGCATCAGTCAGCCAGCCAAGCAAATGTGCTGCCTGCCCCTGGGCCATGTGAAAACTCAGGCATGTGAAACTGAGGCCTGGAACAGAATTAGTGTGTGTGTGTGTGGAGGCTCTGCGTGTGTGGGCGCCTTTTGGTTTCCATATGCATGTGTGTATATAAGAAAGAAAAAAAGAGCCTCCGGTACTTTGGGGACATGGAAAGTGATCTGTTGCTTTGGCCGGTTCATGGAAACAGACTGTTCTCTTTCAAAGCCAAGACTTTCATGGTACATACACAGAAAGAAGTGAATGGCCAGTTCCTACAATACTGTAAATATTCTCTGACATACTTCAGTGGTACCAACCTTTTTTTTTTATTTGTATTTTTTTCAGATGAACCACACTAAACTTCCTTTTAAGAGTACTCTGACTGCACTAATTATAATCATAACCAAGCAATAATCAAGATTTTAAATTCAGTGTTCTTTTAATCACTTCAAGTCTAACGTGTCCTTTTGCCTAACTGAATAACTCTGTATAAGTTAGCGATCAGAAGGTTCTACAAGTCTGTCGATAAATGTAAAATCCATTCCTGAATCACAGTTTGGCCAAGATTTATAAAATACAACCCAAAATAAGCGAATGAGCCAATAAACTCAGTGTTTACAAACTGAAACCCATATTCCCAAGGACCTCAACAGGACTGCACAACTATGGTGGTAGATTTCAGATAGAATGCAGGTTATTCTTAACTTCTGCATTGTTTTCATTTTTCCAGCCCTGAAGCTACATCCATGTTTTATGTCTGTGGTCAGAACTGGAGTCTGCAATGTTGGTGAGAGTTTAGGTAGATCTAAAACTATCAACAGTGCTAGAAGTGGTCCAGAGGTGCAGAATGAAGACTCGTGTTTTCTGTTTTAGGCCATGTCCACACTAATAGGTTTTTGTTTGAAAACACATCTTTTTCTCTCAGTTTTGGCCTTATGTCCACACTGAGACGACGTTTTTGGTCAAGGAAAACGTAGCTTTTTTGAAAACGCTCTCCAAAGCGGATACATTTGAAAACTGCGTTTTTGCGTCGCAGTGTGGACAGCGTAACCGCAGGCTTTTGGACACGATGACGCATTTTTTTGACAGCCCTATTAAATATTAATATCAGCTTGTACACGCTCCACATACAGAGGCATAAATTCCAGGGGGGTTAGGGGGGTTATGACTCCCCCAATAATCAGACCCAGCCAATATAACCCCCTCAATAAAATTATGAATTATCTTGCATAAACAGGCTGTTGATTTTCTTTACTTGTTTCAGGTATTACCAGCAAAATAGCTGCATGTTTAATCATTATTTAGACAGAGATCTTGACCCCCCCAATGTTCAGCACAAGTTACACCCATGTCCACATAGCTTTTCTTTAAATTCTTTAATTCTCACTCGCTTTTGCAACTTTGTACTTTTCTGTTACTCGCAGCAACAACTCCACCTCATTGTCAGTCCATTTAGAGAACTCGGTACTTTTCCTTGACATTTTGCCCCGTTTCAAAGAGCCAGAAAGTAAATAATCGGCAGACAGAAATGACACAGGTTGAATCGTCTTACGTTTCAGGCATGCGTAATACAGGAACTTAAGCGTTTTCAGTCGTTTCAGTGTGGATGAACAACTGTTCGGAAATGACTGAAAACGATAGTGTGGACACGGAGCGTTTTTAGACAAAAACGCTGTTTTCAAATTTACCCGTATTAGTGCAGACGTAGCCTTACTTAAGTAAAGTTGCAGTACTTATACTTTAGTAAAGAATGTCTATAGTTTTGCCATCTCTGCCGATCACACCCAGTAGCCGGTTTAGATACGGGCGACACGGGCGGTTGCCCGGGGCTGCATCGTGGTGGGGGGCGGCATCACGGGCATCGGCAAAAAAAAAAAAAAAAAAAAAATGCTCGTACTCATGCTGCCCCGACGTCATGCCAGCGCATATTGGGAATGTCACAGGCACCGATCGGTTTTCTATCACCCATTTGCTGGGTGTAAGGGCGCCCTCCGTTTGCGAGGTGCGCCTGCTGCTTGCGGCACTGGGTGGAGAGGGCGGGGCTGCGGGGGATACTGTGGCTGGCTGGAGCAGCATCTAATAACCAACTCGCCAAATAAAACAAAAATAAAAACAAACCAACAAACAGAAAAACATCAGACATTATGATACAGACTTATAATTTGCACGATGTTTTTTCGAAATTCTATACACGAAAAGTGAGCGTGAGAGCCCTCGGTGCGCCTGCTCACTGCTGAAGTCAAAGTAAACTTTATTGCCATCTCCGCTACATACAGTCCAGTATATAGAGAGACGAGACGACGAGGCTCCAGTTACAGCAGTGCAAGTAAACAAACAATAAAAATAAGAAGAGTAAGAAAATAAATATACACTTTAGGACCAGGGGTAAAGGGATCAATAACAATTTAAAATTTACAGTTTGATGATTTAAAGTCTCACACACAACCCGTCGAAAGGGGGCCGGCTGCTTCCAAATAGAGCACATTTTATTCATAATGTTGTAAATCCAAGCCCATTATGTATTCATGATTTGAATCCTGGGTTGTGCAAAATCCCAGAAATAAACCCTAGACAAAGTGAATGTGTGAACTAAGGTGTAGGTGTGTTCGATCATGTTGTGGTGATCCTTGGGTTGAGGGATGGGTGTTCATACTGGAGTGCAAAGATGGACAAGAAAAGTTCAAAGCCGTCAGGTCCTCAGTTTAGAAAAAAGAGAAAAGAAGAGGAGGAGAAACGAGCAAAAGATACAGGTGTGCTATTGGATAATGGCAGGTCATCCTGAAACAATCAGAATCAGAATACTTTATTAATCCCTAAGGAAATTTTGTGGGTTACAGTTGTTCCGAGAAGAAATGGTAAAAATAGCAACAGTAACAGACTAAACTCCAAACAATACATTATGTTACAGATTTTAATATTAATTAGTCATTGTCAATTGTTGATTTGTCCTGTTCTCAATGTATGACGAATTATGACGGCTGTTTGGTAGCCGTTTGTTTACTATGCATACTCTCTCTCTCTTCATATGTGTGTGTGTGTGTAGCTTTATGTTAATGTCCTTAATATGTTTTGTCTGTATGTGTGTGTGTGTGTATGTGTGTGTGTGTGTGTCTGGGGGGGCGCCAGAGGGGGTGTTCGCCCAGGGCGCCAAACAGGCTAGGACCGCCACTGATCACACCTCGTATGAGCGAAATGACGTATGTTTCAATGGTGGCACCTCTACCGAGACAGCGTAGAGACAAAACGGGCATCAATCAACCCTGAGACTTTGAAAAGGGAGATCTGAATTTAAATTTGTGTAAGGATGCTGATTTGAAAACACAATTCTCTCTTATTTATTTGGATTATTGCTTGTGGGGTTTAGGTTAGGTTAGCTTTTTTCTTTTATAAAATATATTTTCTTTCATTGTTTTTTTTGCAATAAAGAAGATTAGAGCTCTATTGTTTTTACTACAACAGTAGCAACAGTGGTAGAAACTGTAGACTAAGAAAAACGATGAAAATGGCAGCAGATTACAGAGGATTTTACTCAGCGTAACACAGTTAACATGTTGGAGGGGGGGGCCTAAACAGACTTGTAATTCCACCATGTGGTACAGCTTGCTTCACAGTAAATCTGACAGACCTTAAGCTTGTTATTTTTACAAAGAACAGAGCGATCTTCTCAGTAGCTTCACTACTTGCAGTCGAGATACACGCACTGATTAAAGCATCCCTTCAAACTTAAAAAAAAAGGAAGTTTGGAAACTGTTTACACCTATCCTATCCTGGTGAATAATGAACTCAAATCAATCCAACTGAAAATAATCCTAATATTTGCAAAAGGTTTGACTGATTCATTCGAAGAGTTGATTGGGAAGAGTCAGTGTAGCAGTTAATTAGAAACCAGCGAAAACCACCTGTTCAAACAGGCAGCCTGGAAGCCTGTCTGAATATCCCACGGCCGCCCGCGAGTGCTGTATCATCACAGACAATCTCGTGTAAATGAGAGAGAAATAGACGGATGGACGCAATATCCCTCATCGCACTCGCTGCTGGGCCGCAGCTGACCACAGGTTATGACATACAGCGCCACATGCAAATACAGGACGTGTGACGAACACGCGAGTGAGCGCAGACATGAACATGCGCGCACCCGCAAACACACAGGCGCAGACATAATTACCTGTCAAATGCAAGATGTGACTTCCTGAGAGTAAATGAACTGATTAAAATTCGCAAAGAGGGATGGGTTTTGGAGGGTGGTGGGTGTTCGGCTGATTAGACGTTAAGATATTCTCCATCCCTCGCTCCATTTTTAAATTTGCTTTTTATTATATCACACCACAATGAACGGGGATGGGTGGCATGAATTAAAACACTCTCACTGCCTATCAAAACGCTGCTTTTGCTTTCTTCTCTCTGCAGAACGAGCGCTCGCTCCAATTACCGTCCCCAAAAGAAGCTTGTGCTCGGTAAAGAGAAGTGTGATACAGCTTAGGGTTAACCGGCTACTTCTTTAGGATTTCATAAAAGAAGTTAAAAATACACTTTCTTCTCTGCATTGCATATCTTCTCAGTTTCTAAAACCCTTTCTGCCTTTATTCTCCTTCCAGCCCCAGTCTCCCTCCTCAGTCAGTGTTGACACCTTTTTGTCTGGCCTCCCTCTGAGTCAGTGTCTACTGTTTGGTCGATGCTTGCTGCCTTTGAGACACCCCACCACCCCCAAGTCCTAATAAGCAGAAGTCTAATGGTGTCCCAGGGCTGCTGAGGGGCCTCACATTAAGATAATTAGGCAGAGAGAGGGTGCAGAAATGAGGCCCTGGAGAGGAAGAGGAGGAGACACTTGTGCACTTTCTGAGAATCTGAGCTCTCTCTGCTTCTGGTTTGTTGGTCTCTGTAACCTTATTAAACCCCATAGCAAGGCTGCAAATGAGGTTTTCAAACCACCTAAATCACACTTCATGCAAGGTATCATGAAGAGACTTGTCTTATGTGACAGCCAGCAAAAGAGGAGCTGTGCCAAAGATTGCAGACATTTGTGCCTTATCATTACTCTATGAGTCATCCATAAACCCGAGTGGCAAACGGCACACATGAGTGATGAATCCAAATGGGCCTGAAGATGCAGCTCTGCTGATTACCATGTGACACAGCATTAGGGTTTGACTAGCTAATTTGATTTCTTCAAACGTGTTGAGATTTATAGCGCTAAAGAGGACAAAAATAGCTAAATGCAAAAAATCACACAGGGCATGTTTGTCCTCACATGTAGGTGACTCAGATGTAAACAGATGTTTCCAAGCTTTAATTTCCTGGGTAGAAACAACTGTCAGCACAGTGACAGCTGCTTACGCTAAAGAGACAGGATGATATCGGGAATCTCAGATCTATGTACTAAATATAAAACTAAAGCTAGGAGACAGTTAGCAGCTTGGCCCAGAGAGTAAAGAATCCACTACAACCAGAGCTTGTTAAACAATACTTTTATATATAAAATATACTTAATTTTAGCAACACAAAAATGAAATAGCTTATTTGTGCACTATAATTTGTTGTCGACTGCAGAAGGATAGAGCACGCACATAGCTACCTAGCGATACCTAGCTAATTAGCAATAGCATATTTTGTAAAAATGTAGCTTGCTCCTTTTTTAAAAGTTGTTTGGTTTGTTTGTGTGTTTGGTTTTTGTTGCTTTTGAGATTTTTTTTATGAGTTTAATTAAGTTATAAGTTCATAAAAGTTAGTTTAATGTTCACAGAAAGTGTTATCCATCCATCCTTTTTCTGCTGCTCACACAGGTCTGGATGCGAAAGGCAAACCTCCCTCTCCCCAGCCAGCTGAGAGATATAATCTCTCTCCAGCGTGTTCTGGTTCTGTCCCAAGGCTTCCTCTGGGTGGGACATGCTCAGAACAGCTCACCCAGGCGGTGCGCCCCTGACGGCCAGAACGTCGACCGCTCTTCACCTCAACAGACAGGTACAGCATCCTTATACTTAAACTCCTCCACTTGGGGCAGGACCTTGTTCTTAGAGTGGCCACTCCACCCTTTTCTGACTGAGAACCATAGCCTCAGACTTGGAGGTGCTAATTCTCATTCCAAGCAACACACTTGGTCAAAAACTACCTCAGTGCGAGTTAGAAGTCCGCACTTGATAAAGCTGACTAGACCACTTCATCCATGAAGGATTCACCAAATCTGACACCCTCCACAGCTCAGTTCCTACCATAAAAATAGAATCAGTGACAAAGTTCAGCCCCTGCGATGTCCAACACCTCCAACACATTGCAGAGTCTTTTTTTGGAAACAGGAAAACAAGTCCATCTTCAAACTGAAATAAGTTAAAAAGCATATTGTCAAAAAAAACAGGTAACTCCTTATTTAATTGTACGTATAAAAATATCCTCTAAACTTGCTTCTGCGAGTATGACAGAGCAAAGTCAAGTTAAAAATGGGACAAATTTTTACTCAGTGGTTTGGATCAAAGAGAACTAACTGCAGATGTAGTGGAAGCTTTCCTGTCACTCCATCCGGCTATGAGCCTAAAAGACAAACTCGGGGATGGAACCTCGACTGCGCTTTTCCCGCCTGTTTGAACACAAGGACAGAAGCTGAGCTTCAAACGGAGCCCAAGCTGGAGTGACGCCTCACAGATAACTACCTACAGCTCTGTCATTTTCTTTTTCACAGCCTCTCTTTGCTTGTTTCTACGGCCTGCACGTAGGTTCACTAGCTGAGGCTCTGCTTTCGGATCTGGCACTCTGCAATCAGATGTGACATGCTGAAGGCTCGGATGACAGCTGCGAAGACAAGGTCACACAGTCACCTACTTTTAACGAAGGATACGTACGACTCCTCTTGACAGACTTGTGCAGCGCTTGAAAAACACATTTATATGCTGCCTGCATACACACTGTCCGCCTGCGCGCACCTTCATTCACTCACACACAAACTCGTACACACACTCACAGTCACAACGCGGAGCCGGAGCATTTTGCAGATGGGGGTCTTTTCTCGTGCCTGTGCAATCTCAGAAGCAATTACCTATTAAAATTTCATCCTTCCCATCTCAGAATGTTTAGGAAAAGATTATAACTACTGGGAAGGTAATTAAGCCAGCAAATGGGGAGCTGCATTGTGAATACTGCGAGATATGTATGTTGTGTTTGTGTGTGAGTGTGTGCTTTATCTTAATAATACCAACAGTGATGCCCACCTGAAGCTCTTGAGTGTGGTATCCCAAATGACAAGAGAAAGAAGTCACCAGGATCGCTGCTGTTTTACGGTAAAACTTCACAACTAACGTCTTCATTACGTGGAACAGCAAAGGTCGCAACTATGTAAAATGTAGACAACATGGCCAGTAGCTGGCTCTGTCATTCATCAGTGATCTTTGCCTTTGTACGTCTGGATGTTGCCACTGAGATCATTTGACTCGTCGCACGCTCAATCGTCCAGGTAAGGAAATCTGTTCATGTAGACAGCAGGATTTCATGTTCAGTAGGAGGAAACACAACAAAAAGATGAATAGGTCCCTTTTTATGGTTTTCTCCTCTTTCTTGTCCTTACTTTCCCCTCTTTTTTCCTCATCCCTCCCTTCTTTGTCTCTTTGATGCTAAAAGAGGAGCCTTTTAAGGATTCAAACAAAGTCTCCATTTTTTGGGGTTTTTTGCGGGGGGATGAAAAAAAAGTGAACAAACCTGCCCATCTAGGTAATTTATAGGTTGGTGGGTTCTGGTTCAAGAAGCAACCTCAATCTCCATTTTTAATATGCAGGATTGGGGGTGGACATAATAAACAGAAAGCCCGGACTTGTGTGTTGCTGATTGATTCTGGGTGTTTCACACTTGTGTGGGATATTCCTCTGTCAACAAATAGACTGAACCTTATAAATGATACAGCAGCGGCGGTCATCGATGATTCCTTCACAGACAACTGGCATTCTGGCTGTCACACAGGAAAAAGGAATTTCTCTTCTGTTAAATAAACAAAGGAGACCTGCCAGACCAGGTTCAATCATGCCATTAATAGGGCAATCTGGCCATAAGCTATAATCAATAAGTGCTTTTGCACTAAAATAGATTTTCCAGCACAATCTTTCGCTATATTTGAGCAGACTCGCTTCATGTGCACAGAGTGCATGACATTCCCTTTAACCCGAGTACTTATCTTTACATTGCAATTACCACTCTCTTCAGTCTTCCTCTTCTTCTTCTCCTTCTTCCCCCCATCTGTCCTTCACATTCACAGTGACACTTGTAATGATAAATCGCCTTGGCCTTTTTCAGTCTATTTATCTTCTGTTAATCATTTAAATAAGAATAACACGTTGAGTAAATCCATACCTAATTCACCTCCATTCCTGTAACCCTAATAAATCGACTGCAATTCTTACGGAAGTTTGAGGGAGGGGTCCGTAAACCAATCAGGTGGTTGTCGTGTGTAGGGGGGTGGATCCTGGCAGATCGTGGAGGTTAATAACATTCCACATGATTACCCACAAGCCAGAGGATTAGAAGGTTAAGGGGAGCGGGTTCCACATTGCAAATAATAATCGCTATTTCACAGCCGTGTCCTCCTGGCCACTTAGGTGATAGGCCACCCAGCTATCTCTTCTCTCCCACAGTGTGGACAGAGAGGAAAAAAAGGACTCCAGTGGACCCTGACACCTACTGAAAGCGTTATTCATCTCTTTTCATGGAAGCCCTTTTAGGACTCCCACCTCCCTCCCCCGAAAAACGACCCTTTTCTTTTTAAATAAAGAAATCAATGCAACCTTCTTTTTTTTAAATTCTTTCTCCACACATTTTTCTATGAGATGTGTTCTCATCACGATGTTGATGGCATCTGTGGGTGTAGCGCTTCACGCTGAGTGGGGTTATGTCACCCTGTCGTTGCAGGATTGCGCATTTATCTCATTCTCCCAAACAGATGCATGCATTCGCACCCCCTGACCGCTGCCTTTGATGCGGACGTCCTGATTCGTTAGCAGTCATTTGTAACCGTGACGTGTCACGCGTTTAAAGATGTAAAGAGAAAGGAGTGAATTAGGAATGTATGGATACTGCTGTCTCTGTGTTCAATAATAATCAAGCACCGTTTTATCTTAAACAACTCATAGTACCGCATCACCCCAATAGAGCTCTTCTCTCTCAGTGTGCTGGTTTACTTGTGGTCCCTAGAGTATTAGAAAGTAGAACGGGAGGCAGGCCTCTCTTATGTAGGACCAGCTTCCCGAACCCAATCTGGGAGCTGGTTCCACAGCTCCCAGATTGGGTTCGGGAAATAGACACCCTCTCCACTTTTAAGATTGGACTTGAAACTACTGTCTTTTTTGATAAAGCTTCTAGTTACGGCTGACTCGATTGACTCTGCACCCTCTCTTAGTCCTGCTGCAACAGGTTTAGGCTGCTAGAGGAGGCTCCTTTTTTACTTTTGTAAGAACTTTAGAAATCAAGTGTAAATGTCAAATTTGATGGAATAAATTGTCTTTCTGGACTCACAAAAGTATGGAGATGCACGCAAATGCACAAAAAGGCAAGGCTTCTGGATGTGTGAGGATTTCAGCTTCCAGTCAGTTATAATGCTACAAGGTGTCATTCGCGTATAACTAGATAATAAGAATGAGGCAGAGGGAACTCTGTGTCACTCTGTGTCTCTGTGCTGAATACCAGACTAGATTTGTTATTTTGTTTTGGCATAAAAAGGTGACGCAATTTTTAAGTGAGCCCAAATGCTGTGTGCTGTCCCTGTATGTGTTATATGTCATCTACTGTACTCTCTGCCCTGCATGCATTTATGTACGTATGTGCGGGTTTTGTGCACATTCATCTCTTTGATCTTCGATGTTCTAAAAGCAAATAAGCGTGATACTGTAGCAGCCCACGGGACACAGAAGAAATAGATGGCATTCATACGCTTTGTATTATACCCTCCCCACACACACACACACACACACACACATATGTAAACAGACAACCACCACCACTTCCTCTTACACACACACTCCCACTTGCCTCTTTCTCTCATTATATCATGTGGGCATGAACCAAAATAAAACGGTGAATAACGGCTGAAAAGACAGGGAGGTATTCTCTTTCTAGGCTGTTATGAAATGGATGGATATCTGGCCAGTGTGAGATAAAACAAAAGCCAGTGCTGTCATTTGAAACAAAAACAAAAAACACAGAAGAAGCCCTGCAGGGATGTGCGTTTTCTCTCAACGTTTATGGTCGTGTCTTTTTTCTTTTTTCTTTTTTTTTTTAATGGATTTTCCGACTCTGCACCATCGGCCAGATACGAGGCTGCGACGACCCACTTGATCCCAAACTCTCACATCCTTCCATCACTCCGAATGACTTCGCAGAGGCTCTCTGACACCAACCGGCATCCACTCAATCTCGCTTTAAATAAGCAGCTTTTTTATATTAAAAAAAGAGAGAAGTATTTGCTGACACGCATACGCACCCCACCCACACCTCCATATGCTGCTTTAACTTATACACACAGTTCACAACAACCAATAATGAGCTATCCAGAACTGCCAGAAGAAAAAAAGAGAAAAAAAACTCACGGATGTTTGTGGCCCTGGCGACATAGTGCTGCGAATGCATCCCTAGGGCCTCTTCCCCGCGATACTGCTCA